>NC_050593.1:4805000-5105000 GCF_013368585.1 Megalops cyprinoides
GCATGGTTGCTTAGAGCTCTTTGTTATTCCTCACACTCTGTGAAAGAGAAAGTATTAACAATCCAACTTCTAAGATAACCCTCCACAGGGAACTCTATTAAATTCCTCACTCTCTACAAGAGAAAATCAACTAACCGGCAAACCGCTGACACAACATTGTGTGCTGTTCAAGAACTCACCGTTCAACAATACTTATGAGAATCAAGCAAATACAACAGATTAAAATAATTGGCACCCAGGATGTGCACATTAAATGCTTAAAGTTGTGGTTTTTAACCAGCCATGTGACTGCAGATTCCACTCTGAATACTAACTGCAGCTCTCCACTGAAGAGAGCTATGTTACATTTACTAATCATTATAAGCTGCTTTCTTATGCTGAAGGAAATGGAAAGAAAAATCTGAAAGTAACGTTACCCATTCTTCCTCCTTCGACATTACAATCTCCTTCCCAACTGGAAAAAAACCCACTCTGAAAACTATCTGCAGGCATACGTCTATTCTAACTAGATAGCACAGTGGATAGCAGTGATCTGTCAGGACAGAGCCATGTTAGCATTATCACAGCAAAGCCCTGATTTCTGGTGTCCCAGCAGCTGCACACCAGTTCCTAAATGGTCTCCAGTCTGTACCATTCACACATTTGTTTATTGCAAACATTTGAGAATTGCTGGGAATTTGAGGGCTGGACTCTGTTAAATGTTAGATGATCTCTCTCCTCATGTGGGCTGCGGGAAGAATGGACTGCTCCTTTAGCTGCTGCACTCACATGAGGTCATACAGATTGCTGAGAACTCTAACAATGGGAGAGTGAAGCCTTCACAAACATCATAATAGGTGGAGCTACCATGTGCTGTGCATCACTGGCTCCTATGAACCAACCAAGAAACATTATAACAAGTTCAAATCACTTAACCACTAATACCACACAGTCAGGTAAATGAAGCCTTGGCCTCCAATTTGCTGCACAGCTTTTGAGGAAGAAAGCTAAGAGCAAACCACCGCAGGCAAGAAATCTTCATTATCACCACACATAAACAGTTAACCCTCAGATTTCAAAGCATGTTTGTAATATGCTCTGCATTACATCAGCAGCTCAACAGTTGTGCCTATGAAATGTGATTTATAACAATATGCATTCTAATTTAAAGTCATTGAATAAATTGAAACAGTAGATGATGGTAATGAAGCAGGGCAAAATGACACATTTACTTCCATGTAATGAAATTATGCTCACATCTAACTAATGTTTATCCTGTAATTACAAGTTATGGAGTACAACGTGAGTGCTCACATGTTGACGAGTTGGTTTGTTTCTCTCTGACACATTTCCTCTCTGTGATGCCTTTGTTATTGCTGGAATAAATGAGCTGCAATTAATATTCATTCCATCTCATGGTGTTCAGAGAATTGAGGGAGAATTTAGCCTTTTTAATGCCTTATTTTCAACAGAGCAGTTCTGAGGGATGAAACAAATGTGTGCAGTGCACTGAAATGGATTCATTTTTTCCTCCTTTTTCTGTTCCTGCACCTCATTTAAATTTGGATTTTACCCATGAATCATGGAGCATTACGATCGTGACTGGTAAACCCGTAATAGGTTGAAGTAATATGGGTCAGTTTGTCCTTCTCACACATATCTTTTTTGTCATTCAGCATGCTATAATATGTTTTTATGTAATCTTCAATTTTTCCATGTGATGATTGCATAAGAATGTGTGTGATGCATAAAAAGTGTTACATTAATATTAATTGTGGATTATGTTATGTTACAGTATATTAACACAGTTAAGAATATGTTATTATAAAATGGGTAACATTGAATTCTCACTGTTTTATGAGGCATATTCAGTTTAAATTACATGCATTTTATAACACTAAACTAGAGCACTGGTAAAGGAAACAACATAATGGAACATAATGCTAGAGCCTCCGACCTGTCATCCGTCCTCATCCTCCTCAACCTCTCTGCTGCTTTTGACACAGTCAACCACCAGACACTAATATCAAAGCTGTCTGAGATGAGCATCTCTGGCACCCCCTCTCTTGGTTTAAGTCTTACCTGACTGGTAGATCCTCCCAGGTCTACTGGAAAGGCTCCACCTCTGCACCCACCCCTCTCACTACAGGAGTTCCACAGGGTTCAGTACTGGGACCCCTACTGTTCTCAATTTATATCAACTCACTTGGCTCAGTTATCAAATCACATGGCTTCTCCTATCACTGTTACAGTGATGACATCCAACTCCTTTTCTCTTTCCCTCCCTCTACCCCCCAGGTCAACGAAAGAATTTCTGCATGCCTGGCTGACATCTCCAAATGGATGTCATCCCACCATCTGAAGCTGAACCTCAGAAAAACAGAACTGCTCTTTATCCCAGCCAGCCCTTCCCCACTGAAAGACCTTTCCATCACCGTTGATGGCACCAGAATACCATCCTCTCAGTCAGCAAAGAGCTTGGGCATCATCCTCGACAGCAACCTGGACTTCAAGGAGCACATTGCTGGCACGTCACTGGCCTGCCAATTCCTCCTCCACAACATCAGGAGGAATCATCCGACAACATGACAACATACGCGACGCAGCTCCTTATCCAGGCCACAGTGCTCCCTCGCCTGGACTACTGCAACGCTCTCCTCGCTGGCCTCCTAGCCTGCACCACCCAGCCTCTGCAGCTCTTCCAGAACACAGCTGCCCGACTAATCTTCAACCTCCCCACTGGCTTCCTGTCGCTGCCAGGATCAGATTCAAGACCCTGACCCTCGCCTTCTCTGCAATCAACAGGACAGCCCCTACCTACCTCGAAGAACTCATCCAGCCCTACACACCACCCCAACCCCTGTGCTCAGCAGCAACTGGACGCCTCGCTCCTTGCATGGTCAAGGCAGGAGGTTCTCGTTCTGCTAGACATCAGCGTTTCACCTACATCGCTCCCCAGTGGTGGAACAAACTCCCTGTCCTGCTACGGACAGCTCCATCACCCCATTCCTTCAGACAGGGTCTGAAGACACACCTCTTCAGACTCTACCTGGACTGACCCAGCACACAATTGCTGCCCCCCCCAATCAAAGCTGTTGTAAATTGATGTGTGCTTTTTGAATTGTTTCTTGTCCCCGCCTTTACTTTGACACTCACTGCGCTGTTTGAAGTTGTTGAAGTTTGCTGTTTGAAGATGTATCATATTAGTTGCCCTATATGCTGAAGTTGTACAAATCAGACTGTACTGTCCTCAAACAGACCTTGCTCTCAGCTGAGAACTACTGTCTCATTGTGGAACTGTACACATCCTGTTCCCGTACTGTCGCTATACTTACTGTATGCACTTTTGTACGACGCTTTGGATAAAAGCGTCTGCTAAATAAATAAATGTAAATGTAAAATGTAAATAATGGAATTTAGAGCTCTCTATGAGGCTATGAATGACCACAGAGTTTTAATGTTAATTAAAGACTGAGGCACCCATGCATTCACTCAACAATACAGTACAGAGGCTGTATACTTTGGCTTGCCTGTCCATTGCGCTAAAGTATTCTAGGAAGGAAAAGTGCCATTTTGTTGGTATCGCTGCAGTTTGCCACTCTGGTATAGTCTTTACGACAGGGTTGAGCAGAAAGTTTGTGTCTGCCCTAGTTTGCTGTGAATCAGCTGAGAGCAATCAGAAAATTTCTGAGCAGTTAAAGAGAAAGTGTCCGCTGAAGACCAAGATGAGGAGTGGCAGCTGAAATTGTAAGCATGTGATTACAGAGGTGGTCAGCAAATGAGGAGCAAAAACTG
Organism: Megalops cyprinoides; assembly: GCF_013368585.1. Lineage (NCBI taxonomy): Eukaryota > Metazoa > Chordata > Actinopteri > Elopiformes > Megalopidae > Megalops > Megalops cyprinoides. Next base: position 4,808,775 of record NC_050593.1, read on the forward strand.
TATGTGGGGGGGGGGGTTTGTAGCTGTTGGAGTGGGGGGGTGGGGGGTGTGACTTACAGCTCCTGTGCAATTTAAAGGAAAATTTCACCCATCAAAGGTAATCTTAGCCAGCTGCAGGGAGGAAAAAAATGACAAAAAAGGGTGAGACAGGAAGGGTTTGGAGATGATGAGGAGTCACCTCCCTCACCTCCAGATTCCTTGGCCTTCTGATCGTTATCCTTTTATAATCGACCACCTGCAGAAGGCAAAGGAGTGAAAATGGAGCACTCATTCATGGCAGGATTCAACCTGGGTTTCATTTTCAGAGCTTTCTCTCTCTCTGTAGTCTTTTGACTTGAGACGGCTTGGACTTCAGCCAGCTGATCCAGATAAGGAGTTCTATGACAGTTAGCAAAATGAAGCTAACTAAAAAGTTCTGGAATTTGCCATTTCCTCCCTGATTAATATTGATCCTTTCGTACATTTATAGCACACTTATTTCAGAGAGAGCTCTTTCTCCCCGCCCCCCTATATATACTGTATGTATATATTCCTCTATGAGTAACTGCAGTCGTCCTACAGTTATGCTGCATCAGTCATCAACGCATTCACTGTTCACAAGTGAAAAATCTACAGCCAGCTGTTATATTTCGCTCTGCTCAAATGGTATTAATATTATTTGTCAGAGTATTGCCTTTTGTTGTAATTTCGACAACCTATTTTTCATTTAGAATGAAACAGGGACAGTAATCATTCCTTTTGTGCATCCCGAAATACTGTTGAAAGAAGAATTCAAAGTACAAGAGAATCTCATAGCCATATTCAGAAAAAGGGATCTGTGAATGTGAAAAAGGAGGTGCTCATGTCAATGTGTTGATGAGTTGCTGGGGGCAAGTGACAAAATTGCCAGAGGAAACATTTGTTTAGTCGAGCAAAGTAAAAAGTGGTTCCATTCATATTTTTCTCATTTAGCAGACACACTTAGCCACAGCGACTTATACAGTGTTAGTATAAAGTGCATCTGATAAAATGGCATGGCACAAACAAAAACATTACTATCCATATTCAAATATATGTCAGTGCCAATCACAGCATTGAGATCACCAGTGTATACTTGGTTCAACACATAAGTCTAATGCCATATCTGCATTATTATGTTTTACACAATAACTAATAATTAAGTTATACGCAATTACTACATCATCTTATACACAGTTATGACATAATTCCAAATGCAGAGATACCACATAACCTGCAGCAAACTCGCCACATATAAAAATACACATTAGGGACGCAAGAGATTGCAAAAAGGTCAGGGGATTGAGGTACAGTCTGAAGAAAATGGTTTTCAGTCTGTGATGAAAGGTGGCTAGAAACTCTATTGTTCTGACCATACCATATAACTTGTGCCACCAAACAGAGGCTAAGGCAGAGAACAAGACCGAAAAGTTCGGTTGCAAGAGTGCCAGGCAGCCAAGCATACTGAAGAGTCCACCTGCTTGATTCAGTGGCAATTTAGAAGCATGATTTAGCATGTAAATGCTAGCCACAGAAGATGATGTCACTTTCTAGAGATGCATTAAGTAGTCCCCTGGGGACGTGGGTGTATGGTGCTATGAAGCAACTCAGTTCTCATTTTGTGACATGCGTGTGCTCTGGTCTGTGGTCTGAAACCCCCAGAGGTGCCAGCTAGTTTAGCAGATAGTCTGCTACCATGCCATTGCCACTCTGTGAATACAACATTCTACCTATGAGCAGTGCTTGTAACTCAAATATTTGTGGTCTTGAGAGAATACTGCTGTTGTACCTTTGATCAAAGTACCTTTTCTAGATTATATCAATGAATGCCTGTGTAGAGCAATTTACAGGACCACATCTCCTGCAAACCCCCCCAAAGGAATGCAAGTGTTTGCCTCTGGGCTCGCAGGGGGTCAGGAGGGTGCAATAGTTATCTGGATACCTCAGTTACCTTGCAACACCCACCAAATGTGATGACTAGTGGCAGTCCAACCCTTGCTGCTAATCTCCGGTTAGCAAGTCACGCTAAGGGCAGCTGCACTCTGGACTCTGAACTCTGTCTGCTGCCAGGCAACCTACACCACAGCCACACTCAGGACTCTGTTCATCTCTTGTCAAAAGTATGGAATATGGTCATTCTCACATGCAACATAATCATATTTGGTGTCATTTGAAAGCTAATTTCACGCACACGCGCATATAGCAGGGAGGTACGATGGGTTCATAATAAAGATTGCAACATGTGGCATGTGGCACAAAAGTGGACAGAGAGGAATGCACTCATCTCTGCATTCCTCACGTGCTAGCACCCCTTCGTATCCCCCTGATTATCGCAAGACTTGCAGTATTTTTAACTGCTCAATCATGACTACACTGTTGTTTCAGAGCTTATCATGTTTGGTCACAGCACCAAAGTCCAGATACCACATTCTATGTTCAGATATATAGGGGGGAAACTGGTACAACTCAGGGATACTAGTTAGCATGACCTCCTGCCTCTCAGTTGTACTCTGTTTTTTTCCATCACATTGCCTGCTGTTCATTATTGTGGATAACCATACATTGTAACAATAAATTCATTTATTGTAACTCGATGCTCATCGTCTGTCTTACTCACTGCAGCTGATCACTGTACGGTAAGAAAACTGCTAATTACATGCTTATAGAATCATTATGCTATTGGTACACCCCGTAGTCCCTTACCTATACAACTAGTGCCATTTTCGGTCAAGCTCAGGCCACAGGCATGTATGCATCTCTGTGAGAGACTGCAACCCATATAGAGCAACACTACATGAGACCAGAGGCTACAGTCCCTCGGTTGCATATATATAGCATTCTGTCAACGATTAGCAGAGAGGCATTTGAATAGTCCGGTTACTAAATTAAATACGTTAACAATTATAAAATTGAAGTCAGATGTATTAAACCAGTTATATTTAATGAATTCTGTTCCTGAACCGCCAAAGGTAAGACGGCATCCTTCGCCACTCGGGCATTTCTGTCGTTGGTGTGTTTGAGTGAGAGCTCTACGGGCAGCTCTACACTGTGTATGTATATAAATTGATGTAAAACAAATGTAAGGTGTGCAGTGAACACATCAATTGTGTCATGTCAACAATAGGAGCAGGTTTCTCTGCTACACCTCCAAGTATCACAACCTGGCAGCCTGTTATTGGACAACGCAGTGCTGTAAGCGGAAACCATCCAATCGGCATAGCCACACTCCAGAGCGTGTTATCATGACCCTATTAAGCATGCTTTCTGTGCTGCTGAATTGCTTTGCCACTTGACCGTTTGGACCATTGAGCTACCTGGGCCTTCATAATCACAGCTAACCAAACAAGGCTAATGCACTCAAAAAGAGCATTTCTGCTTCCATCAATGTCATAGGAGAAACTGATAAAATACTACTTTAACACCAGACAGTTTCTTAAACTATTGATGTAGTTTTGCAGTGCCCTCAAGGTCTTGTATTTTAAATGTGTTGGTTAGATGCAAAGGCATTCTTTGCTACTGTTATTTTCATAATTTGTGCCAAGAGTATATGTTTTCAGCTGCAAACATGATGTCCACTGATTGAAGTCATTTGAATGATGATGGTCTTTCTGTGACTGAATGACATTTGTTTCTGATTGTTTCATTTTGCAGATTCTGCAGTTATTGTCATGAACATCAGGAAAGAGTGAAGGTGTATTAGTGCCGCACCAGGCAACTGTGTGTGTAACAGGTGGTCTCTTGCGTTGTGTTTAATTTGATGTTACGTGGGTCAGCGAGTGAGCGAGTTTCGAACCAAGGTTCTCACTGCTCGCTGCCAACCCCTTATAGCCAGTGTCGTAGCCAGTTGAGCTAAAGGCAAATTGCCCTTAGCTTGTCGGCAACAATGCTACTTAACCAGGTCTCGGGGGAGTGACGTAGCCGCTGCAACCGCTCGGCTACCTGCTACCTGCTACCTAAGGCTTTACGCAGGACTCACACGAGCTAATCACTTCAGCTCTGCTACATGTGTGAGAACAAAAGACTCCCTGTTGGTGTTTTGTGTTTAGCAGCAGTCACAGTGACTGCATCAGGCATCCATCTTTTCCTCACGTCTCGCCATGATAAAATAATATAAAAAATAAGTTATGAATTCTGTAAATAATTTTATTTCAGTGTTTCAGTTACATGCCCTTGTATGTACATTGAATATACCCAAGACACCTGTGAATACAAAATATTTTTCAGTCATAAGCTGTTACTTTTTTAGTCACTTTTTTTAAATAAGTCCTTTCTGGCCCAGTAATTAAAATAAAAAGGTTCAGTTTATACACAAATATACGTATAATAAGTGAAATGCCACTTGCACACTTTAATAATACAAAAGAAGTTTGAAACACAAGTAATATGTCTCACCTGCATTCATGTATGGAACTTACTTAGCTGATCTTAAGCTTAAATTCTGGAAATCTCTCTTATTTATAACTGTATAGTGGCTTTTGCCTGACTGTGCAATGTATTCAGCCACTGATACATTGTTGCTTTTTCATAAAATATTAATGTCATGTAACACTGGCATGAAATTTTCTGCCATCTGTGTCATTGCAGTGCATCGCACAGCTATTAAATGCCTTTCATTAGAGAGAGATGGTGTTTTGTTTTCAAACCAGTAAGCTAATGTTTGCACAATTTACATTGAAGCCTAAACACTTAAAAGCCCTCCCGCTGTGTAGAAGAAATAACAATCGAAATGCTGAGCTAGTCTGTCGTGACAACTGCTTCCATTTCCCCAAATTCCTGGACCCTCAATTTGGCATTCAAGGTAAATTGGAAGTATTTCAAATTGGCCTGAATAAACTAATTCTAAAACTAATATTTTTGGGGGTAATGCTGTCCAAAGCATTTTCATTTGGGAAATAAAAAAGTCATAATGGGGAGTGATACAGTACAAACTGAACTTTAGTCGTGCCTATTAATGCATTCTGTGCATATACACATACGCTTTACACAAACGTGTTAAATAAGTTTCTTACTTAATTAGTACATAAATATGTACATAAAACATTTGAAATAGTACTTTATGAGTTGTAGGTAATGGGAGAGACACACAAACCCTACAATGGTAGAGGAGGCTGCCATGTGCTGTCAGCGATTTGTGGGAACAGCTTTCGATTTTCCTCCTCGTTACAAGACTGTTTCAAAAACGGTGCATCGCAGGTAACACACAATAGTCCCACCCATTTTGGAGTCCATAAAGCTGTGTTTAACTAACCTGGGGGATCCCCCACAGCCTTCACCCTTTTCTCGTCAAGAACTGACTGATATAAACCAATCAGAAGACTCTTCCCTCCAATGCCATACACCATCATTGGTTCAGATCTTGCAGACGTATGCGATAGCCCCACCCATTTCACAGTTCTCAGTACAGTCACGCATTACCACATGGGTGTCCCTGCAGCCTAATTTCAATTCTTGACTAGAATTTTTCCAAATGATACCCCCTATGGTGTGGGTGAATTTGGAACATGTTCTCTTTTACACTTATCATCAAGTACTGACATCTCCCCTACTGGTAGTATGGAGAAGATTGCATTACTGCATCCCTGCTGTTTGATAACTACATGTGCAACAAGCAACCTTTTTCTTTTTGTTTGATTGATAATGACACACATGAATGGATCACATAAATAAAACTGGTTAGTTGTGCTCCCAATGTCTGGCTTTTATAAAAAAGAGCTGGCCTTCGTGATCAAATGGTTCGTATATAAACTGGCTCATGAAAGTACACATGTATACTTTTTGAGAATACAGAGCAGTAGCATACTTGAGGTGTAGAGCAGATATGCAACGTTCTGTGGTGTGTCATCAGGAATGACAAACCCGGTCCATGATCAGGATCAACTCCACATACACACCAATACACCGTGCCTCCTGAGCCATGAGTCCGCCACACAGCATTTGAAAGGTGAAAGCAAGTGACTGCAGTGACCCTGGGGACCACACTGGGGACTCCAACAGGCATTGATAATCCACAACCCACCATATCCACCCACCACCCCCCCCCCCCCCCATCCCCCTGCCGCCCCAGCATGCTCAACACAGAAATAATTGCAGAACTGCGTATCTAATGCTGGTCCATTAATCTTGACAGGGCCAGAGTGCGTGCGCTCCTTTATGGAGGCATGTTGAATAATTCAGCTGTGTGAGAGCCCATCTTATCTCCTCCATTAATTGAATTTACTGAGTAATAAGGTTCATTTGGCGTTTCTTTCACCCGTCATTGTCAAATTGGAGACTGATTTCTCAGTCCGTTGTTAGAACGTCTGGGTTCAGCCCAGTTCATTGGGATTCTAAATCAAAACAGGTTTGGTTTCAGCATTATTAGTCAAAGGCTTGAATGGCCATTCCAAAGGCATAATGCCTGATTGAGAGGGCTGGCTAATAGATTCACTGCCCAGCAATGTACACGTACAACAGTGTAAGGATGTTGGAAATGCGAGCAAGGCTGCCTTTGATTCACCCACATGGAGAGGGTTTTTGAATTCTATACTAAATGGCTCAATCCAAAAAAGGAGACTCTGCAGAAACTCGACAATGACCTGTTTGCTCTGTCAGAACTTTTCTGATGTAGGTCAAACATTTGGATCGGACAAGAAAAGGCTCATGTTAAACTAATATGCCTTGCATGAAACTCAATTTAGAGGAACTGCTAAGCTAAGGTGTCTGAAAAAAAGTTCTGCATTCTGTAAGGCACAGTGGAGTCGATCAAGCAGAATTGTTGCACACAAACTCTTTTCTTTCCTATTGACAGTAACATTAACCCAGATTAACCCCCATGACAGCGCAATGCTTTGTAAGCCATTTATTGTAGATCACTGTAAAATTGCAAGTAGGGAAAATCTGGTCCATGTTATCCTACTGTAAAGTCTTTGGAAGTCATTCTACAAAAGCACATTTTGCTACCTGTCAGCACTTTAATATTGTGCTTCATTGATTTAGCCCTTTGTGTGAGAAACAGCACATCGCCAATATATGGTCGCAAGCCTGCAATGTTGCCATCAGTTTCCATTTTTTGTCAATGATTATATGGACTGTTTGATGAGAAGGCCAGCCAGGGGGTGCAGAGGTGCGGTCATCAGGTTTAACACTCGATCCCAGTCTGACGCTACAGCATAGGAGAGAATGATTGCTTATTAAGAAACGAACAGAAGAACAGTGGTGGCATGAGCGCACCCTGCTCTGAGTTGATGTCCATCCTCTGTTTCGCAATGTTAGTTTATCAGTCTTATCTGAGCCTTGCTTATGCCACCAAACAATTTTCCCTTATGCATACAGGTGCAACAATAAGCCTGTTTTGAGGTTTCTGGTGCAGTTCAGCAACACCTTACACTGACAGCCTATACTGTCTACAGTAAACACAAACTATGCTGGACTGAAGCACATATCAGCCAAAAGGACAGTATATCTACTCCTACAAATTTCATTCTGTTCTACATTTGGGTTCTGCTGCTGACTGTTGCCCTGTTTCTTCTCTGCTGCTCTGGCCTGATTGATCAACTGCTACTGCCTGGTTCACAAACTCACTGCTGGAGCAAGAGTTTAGTTGTATGCTCGTGTACATTCCTTTTTGAGGTAATTACAAATGATAGTTTGGATAAATTACCTCTGAGGTTTGCTTGGCTCTTCTTAAACCTTTGTTGCCTCTTAACCCTCCTATTGCCTTAAGAAAAACTTACACCTATTATCTTTGGGTCACTATGACCCGGGGTACAATTTACGTCATAACTCAACTAAACCTTTGAATACAAATGTGAAATTTGGCACATTGTTACACCTATAAGTGTAGAATACAACCAAATAGTCATAAACAACATCAGCTGTTTTGTGACCTCTCTAGCGCCCCCAAAAGGTCCCATGCACTGGCTGTAGTGCCCCCTTTGAAGTAGCTATATCGTAGTAGTATTATACTAGTACTAGTAGTATACTAGTAGTAGTATACTAGTACTATACTACTAGTAGTAGTATATAGTAGCTACTATTACAACTATATAGTAGTAATAGTAGCTACTATAACATCTGAATGTTCCAATATCCATACCATTCACTGATTGCAATGAATAATAGAAAAAAAAAGAGCTGGTCTTAGTCTAATATCTCACCTTTGGCCTAGCTGATATGGTTGGACCTTTCAGGGGCTAGTACAGGCCCTATCAGTCCAAATGATCACTGTGACACTCAAGCTACCCCACCTCAACAAGGTGCCCGCTCTGTATTGGGATAGATAAGGATAGGCATGGTAAAGGGATAGTTTGATAAAGTTTTTTCAAAGAGGGTTTTCTTTTTTTTACATGCAGTTTATACAGTATGTTGACAATATGTTGGAAAATCATGAGGTGTTACCTCAAACACATGACTGGCAAAAGTTGTAAGCATGTGTTTTACAGATGTGTCGCTTGCTTCTTTGTACAATGCACACATCGTGAAATTTGCAGAGAATGCAAGAGCTCAGAATGCAGAGAGCATTTATATAATTTTAACGGTGAAGTTAGGATATTTTTTTTGCAACTCTTCAGGACCAGTAATTCAACAGCTACGGTCTCTTGAAAACACACACACATATATATGTACCTTATACAATGTACAATTACAATAAATTAAAATTATAATAGTAATAGCAATAACTATAATATATAATACTGATGTTTATTTTTCCTCAGATAACATATAGTGTGTATTATCCTGGCTAGGCCATTGTAACCTCTGATAAACTTATGCTAACTCTGAATGGTAAAACCTAGGTCGCTATGAAAATCAATCAATCAATCAATCAATCAGTCAGTATGCAAGGGTAAGATCATCACATGTAAATGTAAAAAGGGTGGTCTGGGAAGGGGCACTGTTAGAAATTTTGGGCCCTATGGAAGAATACAATATTGCCCCCCTCTAAAACCTGGAAAACCCAAATAAATGTTTAGTTCCAAGTTTTTTGAGGGCTTTCTCCCCTCTACAGCCCTAGATAATCAGTTCCACTTTCCCTCCCTACTATTACATCCCTGGGTCTGGGGAGAAATAGTGTCATCTCTGACATGAACAATGCTATGTCTGTATTTTAGCAGCTAATACCTATGTGCTGTCATCAACACCAAGGAAGCAAGGTCTGTGCTGCTTGTAGTTCAGCATGTGTAAAATGTCAAGTCAATCATAAGAGGTCAGAGGTCATCAATGGTGTTGATACGGTATGGAAAACAATATGGAAAAACATGGATATTGTGTATGGCTAGAAACCTACCATGCTAACCTAGCATGCATGCTAATATGTTTGAAATGGACCTAGCATCAGTTATTTATGAGTATGATGAAATGCTTGATGAGTTTGCGGCACTCTAAGATAGAGAGAGCTGCTCATACAGATATTTAAGTCATCTCGGGTCATATTGACCCTAAGATAATAGGTGTTACTTTTTTTGTAGCAGCTACACTAAAAATGATTTTTTTAAAAACTCCCCAAATTTCAATTTTTGGGGTCATTTTGGGAAACTACTAAGGAGGCCATGTGCTTAGATTAAGGGTTTATATGATTTTCTTAAGTTTGAAAATGATTTCAGGTCATAATGACCTTAAGACAATAGGAGGGTTAAAGGACTGAAGATCTTTTTTTTACATTTTTCCCTCATGTGAAGGAATAGGACGTTTTTCAGGCTTTGAGGAACAAATCCTTGATTACTGAAGCATTAGAATATTCCCTCTTCCAGATACTAATATGGCTATCTGACGCTAGCCAACAGGGGCTGTAATCTCAGGGGAGGTGTCTGCGCATTGTACAGGGGCAATATACCCAGAAACTATGATTTCCTGCCAATTACTGCCCTTGCAGTAGCAGGAGAACCTCTGGGAAACCATGAGGCCACATCCTACAAGAAAACAGACTTAGTGATAGCGGGGGAATAGATTATTGTGTAGACACCACATTGAGCACACACGACTGGAGTCTCACACAGTGTTTCGCCTGTCCGTTGCACATGTAGGTAACTCATTTTGGTATCAATATCTTGTGTACTACTGGGAATTAGAGAAGAGGAAAATACAATGCTAGTAATACTTTGAGATGGATTTGTTTGAATGCTAGAGATATTAAACAATAAATTATAGGTGGTTTTATATGACATGACTACTTTATATGACTACTAATTGACATTACAGAGACTAAATACAGTTTATAGGAATGAGTACAACATTGCCTGGTCAGAAAGGCAGAAATGATACATTCCAATAAAGAGAAGGAGGGGTATCTTCGTACAAAAAAAAAAAAAAAAAAACTAAATTTGCAGGAAATTGCTGAAGCTGATTCTTTAAATCCTAGCATGCATATTTGGATTACATTACTGTTGGAAATCAGTAGGGGTTTAATAGGAATATCTTACCAGCATGGGTCTCTGGTCTGATTTTGTCATTATTACAGGGACAAGGACTCATGCCTCATTTGAAAGATGGTGAGGAACATTACTATCTTGACATTGCAGGATAGTTTTGTGATTTGTAAATAAAGACAGCAGTGGTCCTCTGAAAGCAGCAATCTGAGTTGAAGGCCTTACTTCCTCCAATCACAATGACAGAACAAGAAACAAAAAAACAAAACAAAAAAACACACTGCTAACTAAAGCTCTGGCTGGCAGGGAAGGGAAGAATATATTAATTACAAATTTCCATGCTCACCTCCTCAGCCAGTTTCTTTTGAGTACAACAGTTCAGAAGCAAGTCAAAAGCATCCCTGAGAGAAATGCAGAAATGTCAAAAGCCTCAATCAAAAAGAGTGAACTTGGAAATACAAGACATTGGAGATTCAACAAGGCCTGTAGATTCTGAAGTTACAAAGCGTGAATACTGAATGCTTCTTGATGGCAGCCAAGAATATTGTAATGAGATGCTGTTCAATATATCCCCTGCATAAAGCAGCAAAAGAACAATGCTTCTCCTAATTTTCCTGGAATTCTACTAGTTCTTTTTACATTGCATACTACCTCACTACTGTATCTTACATTTTAAACATTTACTGTAATTATCAACATTTCTAAAATTGTCAAAATAATAGCAATATTCATGGCCACATTCTTTCTATCATTGCATGATGCTACACAACATTTTTATATGCCTAAACTAGAATGAAAGCAAAATATAGCTGTTTCAAAATGCAGTACCTGTGCAATTGACTGTAGGTGATCAAAATCATTTTGCAGGTTTGTACCCCAATTTTCGCCATCCCTTCGTGTTTTTGTTATGTTGCATATGACACGTGAATAATGGCAAAGAAAAGGGATGTTGGTTCATTTTATTTCAACAGAGGTTCTGTGGTATTCAACATTAACAATGAGAGGATGGGTAATGTGTGAAAGACTCCCTTGTGAAGCAGAGCTCAAAGAAAGCCGTGCTGTCAGCAATGAGTTAGTACCAGCCTTACAGTCTTATTGTGTAATGCGACTATGATTCATGCACCTTTACGGTTGCATTTCAAAGTCTTCTAATGCTTTTGTGTAGACCATTGAGTTCATTTTGACTTTCTCCATTTCTAAAGTTTTTTTTTTTTTTCCTGAAGGCTCTCAACACATCATTTCTGTTATTATTTATGGGTAGCATGATTGAATGGTTTTAATAAATTTTTGAGAAGGATAACTTTTAGCTTTATCAGGCTTTGCATTGCCTATTTACAAGGCTATACAATGGAAGACAGTAACTTTTTTGTCTCTTTACGGGTTTTCATTTGCAGCAAGGGAATTCAATGTAATAACTTTTTTGTTTTGTTTTGTGCATGGAAAGAGACAATGGTTTTTTCTGGTGACTGGGACCTGTGGAATTCATAGAACAATGGTCCTGGATAGTTTGAGAATATAATTACACTAATACTTTCCAAGGCAGTGAGCCATTAGTCAACTGTGGATATACTGAGTAGTGGTGGGAGGCGGCCATTGTGCTGAATGACAGGCTGTGAACTGGGGTGCCCCTCGGAATGGAGTGCAACTTTGTGCATGGATCACCTCAGGCTGCCAGACGTCTGCTCACACAACTTCGCCTTAATTGCACGACTTGACAGCCTGGCTGCTCGGCTTGCTCTCCAAAAACAGGCTGGTCGCCTCAGGAAGTGTGAAAGAGAGCGCCTCTGTGGTCTTATCCAAAAAACACCATGCCTGCTCTTATTAGCATGATTTCCTGTGAAGTCACTCATCAGCTGACATTACTTGTACAAATTCACTCTGAGTGTCCTTGATTCCTACATGCATCCAAATGCAAATCAAAGTGCAAGCAGTTACTGGTTGCAATGGGAGAGTGACACTTATAAATTACAAAATAGGTGGTGCCATCATGAGCTGAACCCAAAGTAGTGCTTGGCTGTGCAGATTAAAAACGTTTGACTGTCTCACACCAATCAGTGACTGACAGCAAAAATCGAACAAAAGCCAAGGCCAAAGATTTCCTTTAGACCTCCCCACAAACAGAATCCCTCCATGTTTGTGTCTTGAGCCACATTAATACCCACACCATATTTATGTGTACACATGTTACATTCAAATAAATATGTAGGAACATGTTTCAGTGTACATAACGTAAACATTGTGGGGTTTCTTAATTTTTCAGAACATATGCACTTTCTTTATATCAGTATGTGCAGATGTATGGAGACTCACACAGACTCTGAATGTTTGTATCTGGGCCGTATTAACCCTGACAATTTTACTAGCTCAGGCTAAATACAGCTCCAGAATTAGGATTCTGTGTACTCAAGAGTACATGCAATCTGTGCATGCAGATGTGAGACAGCCAGACATGGCCTATTCACTGTGAAACTGCACCGGGTATCTTAAGAATGACTGTCTGTAATGTTTTTGGAGTTGCTCCCAAACCAGGCGTGAAAGTGATGCCCTCTGTACATAAATAACGGATTGGTTCCATGGGGGAATCTCCTTGCCTTTCAGGCCAGCAAGCAAGCACGGGTGGCCCTATGGTTTTTGTTTGTTTGCTTGAAGGGCATTCAAGCGGAAATAGAAAAGTTTTCATCTGTCCGCACCCTATGGCGACACGACGTCTGGCGTCCCCACCCAGAGCAGAGGTTTTTGGGATGGCACGAAGCACGTGACAGTTGAGTTGTTGGAAAAGATCTGAGTGAAGAGCAGCAAATACTGCACATGATTCATCAAGGGTCCATGAGGGCAAATCCCCATCACAGGAGTGAAGTTTTTTTTTTTTTTTTTTTACATTTTTATGGTAGAAAACTTTATTGGAACTCACATGCCCGCTTTGTCACAGCATCCCTATACTCCACACCCTCTCACTGAGAAAGCTTTATAAACATCAGCTTTGGCTCTTCCATTGCGGCAATAAATTATTCACAGCCTGGACAAGCATTCATTAACGTTCTTTTATTGCTAAATCTGCCATATGCACAGAGGCTACCTACTGTACATACTCATTGGAGGACATACTAGCTTGTCTTAAGATGCCTGGAGATAGAGATGAACATCAGACAATGATGATGCTTAGGCACTCAATGACACTCAACAAGCTCTCAGCCTAAACTTGCTCCACTCCGTTTGATGTTGGTCACAAATCCTTACACTCCTTGTCCCTACAGACTGAGGTGTGGGCTGCAACCAGTTACCTGCAAAGCAAAATCGCCTTAACTGGCTAACGGCATGCTGACTAGCTTGAAAAGGTCATCTGCCAGCCTTCTGAATTGATGACCTCTACAAAAATTTTCCTAATTTGACAGTCGGACATGCTCTTGTCCAATTATTAAGGGGCATATTTGCTTCTGTGAGGCAACCAGAGCTGGATAAATGTGAACAGTTGTCATGATTAAAAAAAACAATGGTCAAACAGCCTCTGCCCATTTGCCAGATGTAGTGCTGTTTCCCACTGAAAGACAGTGGCAAGGTTTGAGAAGAGGCAAGCCTATGAGGTTGCTCAAATTGGCTTTGTCAGTATTGTCTATGATAGACCTGTGTGTACAACAGTAATTTTATTCATGTTTCAATTTTCCTCCAAACCTCATTTAATATCCAATATTGTCCATACATAAAAAAATGGGTAAAACTGAATTATCTCAACATTTTCTCCAGTTTTCACTTTGTTTTTTTTTTTAACTGCCAGCTGTTTACAGGCAGATAGAGGCATTTCAAAACTGTGATCAGATTCAGGCAGAGGAACAATAAGATTGATTGCTTTGTAAAGTTATGCATGCTTTTGAATGGTTACACATGGGTGGTACGCACTCTATTGTGGATTTAAAAAGTGAATGTTTCAATCGAGAACTGTAGCTCAATGTGGAAAACTTTATCTATGGATGCAAATATGGCAATGTGCAGCTCATTTCTCACACCTCTTTCTACACCTATGTGACACATCAGGGGTTGATAGGCTAGAATTGAAATACCAAACACAAAAAAGGCTCACGGCTGGGTCAAATAATGACATTGATGTAATTGACAATGACTATTTTATGAGACCTGAAGGCCACTGACAACCTAAGTTTAGGTTCATTATGCTTGTGGTTATTGGTATTGAAGTTACCCATCAGACCACTAGTATTATTTCAATTATGTTATTGAGAGCTCAGATTCTACAGTGTTTTGCCCCAGGACCAGGGCTTCCTACCCTTGAGTGAAAACTGCAAAACTGTTGCACATCTGTACTGTGTGAAATATGTTATGTGTGCTCTTCCAATAGGATGGCAGACATAGCATACCAAACTAATCTTTTCCCTGGGTTTACAAATGCAATATGTGTATATTTTCTCCCATGGAAACTAAACTCTGATAAAATGTTTATCATAGTAGCAAGATTAGTATGTATTATTATTTTTTTAAAGAGAACAACGACTAACTTTTGGGTATGTGAGTGCAGTGAGGCTCTGGAGTTCAATCATTGCGTGAGTGTTCTTTCTGTTCAGATGATAATCTGTCATAATTATAACATATAATAACATATAATACAACTCCTGCATAATAAAAACTATGAGCACACATTGATCTAGAGCTGACCATACAATCCTCACTGTAAACGACTAATGAACATATACTGCACAAAGGTCCTGGCAAAGTGTATTTTTTTCTGTTGTTGTCTTTAAAATGTGGTAATGTAGTAATGGCTATGCTATTAATATTCAACTGTTTAGCATTTCTGAGAAATAAAGTCGATAAGCTCAGCCGGCGCCTTATAAGGCTCACGGTTTGATAATAGACTGAAACATGGATCTGGCCTTGTCTGTCCCTGTTGAAAATGAAAAAAAATAAAACAACAAAACTGTGATTGATCCGTTTCAGAGCCCTTCCTGTAAGGTATGGTTTTCACAAGCCATTTTGCAGCAATGTCAATGTTTTGGCTGCCCTGTTGGGGAATGGGGGGGGACATTGGAGGAATTAACATTCTAAAGCCTAACTGTTCATTCATTGACACACATATATATGTGTGTGTGTGTGTGTGTGTGTGTGTGTGTGTGTGTGTGACAGACAGTGCCCTACTTACCATATACTGCATATGCCCTACTGTATAGGGCTTGGCCAAGACTGCACTTCCTCTAAATGGCAGCCTTTCTTCCCTTTCTCCTTGACCACACAGTGGTTCAGTGTAAAGTGCTGAGCACGGAGTCCCACTGTTTGTCTCTAAAGACCAGCCATGAAAATCTGTAAAAGCCCATGAGCAGACCAAGGGAGACATCCAAGCAACATGGTGCTGGAGGTATTGAAACCAACGTGAACCCTGCCCGACCCTAAATGAATCCACACTGAATATCTTGAGCAAAGCCGTGTCAGTTCTTAACAAATCTGTCAGGATTTGTCTTTCCATAAGAACCCCACCCTCCACACACACCCCAGCCAACTGAGAGAACCTGTTTGTATTTAGCCAAATGGGTAATTATTCATAATAAATAGGTGTGCATCAGGCTCCCGAGCAGAATGACAGGGAGTAAAAAATAAGTCAGCTGTGTTTAACTAAATAATGCCTAAATATATGTACTTCTATGTCAGGTTTTTATGAACTTGGAGGAAGGGATAGAGAAAGACAGAGAGAGAGGGGGACACAGAGAGAGAGAGATACAGAGAGGTAAAGTCTAAGACATAATCATTATATAGTTTAGTGCTGAAGAGGACCTGAGAGTTGACTTGTGGTTTGTCTGAAATTAGCTCTAATTAGTGTCTATAAAAAGGGATAATTATCTAAGTCTTCTCTTCTGCCTGGAGTGGGATGTAAGCCAAGCGATTTTAAAACTCTTCTCCTGCATCAGTTAGTTTTAACTGAAGAAAGTTAAATAAGCTGGTGCAAACTACGCTCCTGTTGTGGAGTTTTGGTTAGGGAACTGGACTTGTGAGCTCAAATCCTGGTGGAGGTTGAGTGTGTGTATGTTGGGGGGGGTTCTTTTGTGCTTTTTAGTGAGGAACTACTTAAAATGCATCGCTTTGGTGAAGGTCAAGGTATAAGTGGAAAATTTATTAACTGTGACCTATCTAAGTCACACTGAGTAAAGGCTTTTGCTAAGCAAATAAGTGATGGAACACAATAACACTTGAATTCTAGTGCATGCAGCCATCGTACCCTTATGAAGAAAATGATCAGGAGTCTTTTTTGTGACCACATCCTTTGACTCTGTGCCAAGGTACTACATCGCATGCGCTTGTAATTGGCTTTGCGTTGTTTAGTCCTCTAAATGCTGCTCGTTAATCACGGCAGGTTGCCAATTCTGGGCTTTGTTCAGTAAGCGGGAGGCGCCATTAGGGCAGCTTAGACACGAGTGGACAGAGAGAACGCCCTGGAGGGATGCCAAGCAAACAGAGGAGGCATTTGCGAGGTCTGACTTCAGTGCATATTAATGGACCAAACCACACACTGCCTAGAACCATGCTGTGGGTTCCAGGCCTTCAGTACACCTGACTTAAATGTCATGACAAAATCATTTGATGAATTCAGATGGATTATTGCTCTCTTTTTTTGTGGACCCCTTTATCCAAAACAACTCACATGGATAACACGTGCAACCAAGCAGCTAGATTTTTAGTGAGGCCAGTCAGAGCCAACTGCAGTACTTTCACTAAGTGGATAATGGTAGCGTCCCTCCTGGGTTTAAAACTGGAAACCCTCTGAGGCCTGGGCCATGTCTCTTAAATATAGACTGCAAAGTATGTAAGTTTTAAGATTTCTTCTGGCCCTGTGGGTATATTCAGTTTAGATGACAAGGAAAGCTGGCCATATGGATAGATTATTTTCACTTTTTTGCATCTTCTCACAAAGACTGACTGGGTTTGTTTTTCTTGCCAAAGCAATGTATTGGGTATTCATGTACAGTGTCTGCACCATTTGAAAAGAAAAAAAATTTCGGGGATGTCTTCTGAGAACTGGATGTACTTCATGTGTGAGTGTGTGCACCTGCAAAAGCCTATATATATATATTTCTATGTGTATGTGCCTCTGTGTGGTAGGGCAAAGTGCTGTTTCAGTGGCCTGCTTACTGAGCCCCAGCTCCACTATCATAAAACCTCAGACGTGCAAGACAGATTACAAGATCTTTATCACAAATACAACTCTCAGCCATGCCCTTACCACTTAACAGTCAGTAACACAGCATGAAAAAACAGCATTTCAGAGGCAAGCAGCTTCACGCCTCCGAGGATTTCTTCAATCAATGACTAATGCATTACACCAACACCTGCTTCAAAAGATAAATTCATTGCCCCATTTTTTTTTTTTTGGAAGAAGAATAATTTTTGATTGTGTTGCTTCCTAATAAACAGAACAACCGATGTGAAGGTGTGGGAAACTCACTTTTTTGTTAACCTTTGTCCAGATGCAAATGTGATACTGTTTTTCTTGAATAAGTGTATCATTAGTACAAATTATTGCTTACCTGGTAAATAGCAGTGTGGAAGGAGCAAAGGGGAAATATAAATAAATACATAAACATAAATAAGTAGGAATATGGTGGGATATTCCTGTTGTACCCTTGAACAAAATATGGATAAACTGAGTTGGATATTGATATTTTATATTTTTATACATGCAATTATGTATCATGCAGATATACTTTATATATGACAAAATCACCCCATCCTGGGTATTATTATTTTTTTAATTAATTCAGACACCATGCCTGGAGTGGTTGTATCACCATGACCTTGAAAGGGGTCTGGCTCCATGTTCTCCTAACAGCCTGGCAACCCTCCCCTCCAGTCACATACTCTTGACCACCTAACTGAGTTCACATCTTGTTGACCTTGTTCAGTGATGTGTGTGCCCACACATGCTTGGACAAATATGCAAATCTTGTCAGGGAGATTTGGACCCGCGGAGAACCTTCTCTTCTGAGTTTTTAAATACATCCTGTGAATAGAACCATGAAAAAAGTGAACATGATGTAAAATCAGTGTAATCAGACAAAACTGGAACCTTGAAGACCAAACCTACTGCAGTGACAGATTCTGTCTCAATTATGGGGTAATGGTAAGCCAGGGATGGCTAAACTCTTATCATTTTCTAAACTTCCTTCTGTTTCGTGGATATTCATTTGAATCAGGTGGGGTTGGGAACTAGTTTTGGTCTTGCTGGTCTCCCAAAATGCATACCCCTCTTTGTGTTGCATCTTATCAATAAAGTTGTGCCTGCACTTGCAGTGTTATATCAAAGTGTAAGTCTCCTGAAGCAATTGTGGTAGGAAAAACTGTATTAGCCTAGCAACACTGTGTACTAGCATAAGCTCACTGCCAAAAGGTTGTATTAAGTTCACCATGCTAGCTTAAGGTTATTGTAGGACAGGTGTAATGGACCCAGGAAGTCTGGGTCACTGCCAACTTAAGTCTTGGGAGGGTTCCACCCATTTTAAAAAATATAGCCTGGCTTAGCGTGAAAATATTGGAAGAAAAAAAGCCTGAGAAACCTGAGGAAAAGTAAGAATGGTCGGGAGAAATAAATAAATAATCGTGTAAAAGTTTAATCAGACCAAAAAGGGGAGAAGAGGGTGGACCATGAGAGGGGGAGCTAACAGTTAAGCCCAGCAATGGGAAGGTTTAGAAAAAGGTATATAAGAAGAGGTATTTGAGGGGTTCCCCAGACCTGGGTCTCAAGAGAGGGTGTGACTGCTTTGCTCCACGTGGACCAGCCCGGTTTACTGTATGTGATTTCTGATCCATATACAATAAACCCATATACATCAGACTTTGAGGTATAATTTGTATTAATTTTGGAGATTGTAATTTCTGTATTTAACACAGCATATTGAAGGCACAAGAACGGAAAGGAACCTCTGGCCTGACCAGTAGAGGCGGGGAGTGGTGGAGTCACCACACAATGAGATCCAGTTTTCTTTACATTTGTGCCTGAAGTTTTGTACAGTAATAGTCTACTGGTATGCGGTTTCCCAGCACTGACAGAAGAGACTATTTAATGTCTTGGGTCCTCTTCCTCTTTGGGTCTTTTCCTGGATGTGCTTAATTAAAACAGAACTTACCATGTTTCTCCAAGATGCTTCTTGTTCCTGTTGACATTCATATCATTATTTATTTATTTTTTTATAAAGCACATCATCCTCACTACATAGCTCAAAGAGGGACGCTCACCAGCTAATTATTTTCTATTTCTCACAGAACATCTGTAGGTTGGCCTGTGGGTGTCTGAATATATTACAATGCTTGCTTTGAATCTTCTGTTGGAATACTGACTACATGCTGCAATAGATAACTTTTTTGAAATAATGCACAACTACAACTGAAATGTGTTGCTTTGTGAACCTGATTTTCTGAGCTCATACCATTTCAATTACTTGAGATGTGTGACTGCAGCAAAAGTCTCCTCACATCTCCTGTGCTACCGAGGTTTGTCACTGTCATGCATCCATGTATAAAACATCCCAAGATTTGAAGAGATCCTAAGAGACATCCCAAAAGGTGTGTGAGATGCTCCCAGTCCTTCACCACAGATCTATTATCAGCTTGTTCACCCCTGGTCCTAACGCTAACCATTTAGGATGAACATCTGATTCTGATCCAGGATCAGTTACTAAGGGCACAGTGTTCCTACACTGAATAAAAGGCTAGGAGGCAGGGTATTAGAGATGGGATGGATGGCTTAAAACGATAAGTCTGAATTGCAGAAGTTCAAGTCACAGAACAAGATGGAGAAAATGGCAGACTGTAGAGAAAACTATTTTACTGTTATTGTTTATATGCACTGTATGTGTAAACTGTTTATATAATGCACTTCTATTCTGTTAAAAACTATTCTTAAAATTCCATAAATCAAAAGGAAAAAGTGTATTTCAAAACCACTTAATGGACGTGATTCTGTTTTGATCCTCCACATTTAGGTTCCTCACATTATGTTATATATTTATTATTTTATTTAAGGGTCATATCAGGTCATATTGCACAGAGGTAAGATGTCTGCAATAGAGTTTAATTTCAGTACTTTCACCAATGGCGACTGTTTACGTCTATTTCAATATGTCAGACCTGGCGTACTCTGTCCTTAAGCACTCTGCTCTTTCACTCCCCCCATCTCCCTGTTCTCCTTTGCTCCCCTCACCTCCTTGAGTTTTTGTTCCGATGGCTCTCATGTCCATTCAGGCACAGTGCTATGCCAAACAGCTTGGAGGCACACGTGCTCTGTGAGGGAAAAAAAAAAAAAAACACAGACCCAAAAAACACAAATCCAAAAGTGCCCTCGGAGTTCCCCATCTAGGTATCCCAGAATGCCTCCCAAAAGTTTCACATCTGCAATACTCGGTGAACTCAGTGAACAGCTTTTACCTCAGGTTGCATGGACGGAGAATGGTTTCTGTTTACTGTTTACCGTGAGAGGGAAGCAGGTGGTTTTAATCTCTTCTACGACCCCAGAAAAGCTGTGTCTTTCATGTTTTCATACAGGCACACAAAAAACGACTACACAAGTCCTAAGAATGAACACTGGTACTAAGATATATGTCCACTCTTTTTGCATATTTTTTATGCATCAGTAAATCAATCCAGTGTCTTTTCCACACCCCTACAGAAGCATTTTTAACAGTTATTGTTCGCCTCAGTACATTACAGATCATCTTCTTACAACACAGATCCTCTGAAAGTATAATTTGACTTATACATGATCACAAAACATGCATATGTCATGGGCTGACTTTAACACTGAACATAGAAAGAAATGGTGGTATGGATGCACAGCACTTCACGAATTGGTAAACTTTTCTTCCGGCCTAAAAGGGTTGTCGATATTTTGTAAAAGAAAAAAAAGTTCAGTGCATTGTACAAAGCGTTCTGCCCCCAAGTTTTACATTTTAATGTAACGAATATATTTCTTGGCTGTGTGATTTCATGATTTAAAATGAACATTTAATCATTGACTGTTACTTCCTTCTGTTTATTTTTATGTACATGATGACAGACCAAAAACTATTTTTTCCTGGATTATTATTGCGGGATCTCAGCTTTGATGAGCATCAGCAGACACTGGGGCACATGAGTGCAATAACTGCACAAGAATGCAATTTTAACAAATCTCCTCAGCCAGTGTGATCCCCCCCCCCTCAATGCCCCTGTTTCAATCCTAGTTCAAACAAATGATATGTATCTGGTGTGCACCTGCACACACAGTCGTGCTGCTGTCCTGAGTGACAGTGTTGGAAAGCTCAGGACAGTTCCTCACATGCGTGAAGTTCCACTTTGTTGCTATTAATCAAGAAATTGCATAGCTTATAATCGCATTTAAAGGAAAGTAATCTCAACTTGGGTACTGTCAAATGTTTGCGGGAAAAAAAAACTGTCTACCATGCATAGAGGGGCTCATTCAATGCAATCACCACAATGTCCTTAACACTGAATAATCAATTTAAAAAGACATCACTTTTTCTCTGATTCCCGCCCTTTGCTGTAAATATGGCAGCCACTAAAATTAAAGTGAAAATATTGAGTTGAGAAATATAAACCCAGCAGAAAAAAAAAGTACACTGAAGTATACTTATTTAAGTATACTTAGTATACTTCCATGCACTCACCCAGGAGAAAAAAAATTACACTGAAGTATACTTATTTAAGTATACTTAGTATACTTCCATGGCTCAATATATGTTGCTTGATGTTAGTATGTAAACTGAACCCCAACTCCCCTTTTGGTTTTGTAGACCCATGCCTTACATGTCCAGAGGAAAAAGAAAAACTCATGCATAAATCAATGGCACAAATTGGTTTAGCTGTTCAGGGTCAGTCAGAAGCTAGGAGCAGCTAGTCATTTTTAATGCATCAGCACATGCCTTTGATATATGTTGTTTTGCAAGGGAGTATAACATACTGAGTGAGAGGTGGGATGGTCACAGTCTCCAGAGAGCTTGGTGCAGGGTGCACTCCCAAAAGGCAATCCAAAGCTGAAGAGCTCTCCAGCATGGGGCCAAAAGAATCCAAGTTGCAGGTTGCAGTCCTCTCTGCTGATCAAACAGTAACTTTGCTTTCTTCGACAGTCTTTTGTAGGACAGCTGCTTGTGTAACAGAGGTCAACGAATATATGAGCACATGTACCAAGAGGAAGGAAAAAAAGAAACAAGGCTTGATTCTGAGTAAAACTGAAGTTTGACAGAAAGCTCTGCTGAAAATGCTCCGAGCTTTCCATTTGGTTCTGGTTTGAGATCAAAGTGCCTGCGTGCATTTCATGCGTCCTGGTGATGGTGGCACCGCTGAGGCGGAATGTGCTGTATTCCTTCACTGGGCAATAGAGAGGTTCTAAAGCCATTTGTCGGAGAACATCAAGAACCCTATCTACGCTGTCAATCTGTCAAATTCAGGATTTCACTGGTTGAGTTGTACGTTTTTTTACTTTATTGACTACTACTTACTTTATGTTTACACACACAAACACACACACACACACCCACACACACACACACACACACACATAATTTGTGCTGCAATTTTGTTAATTCCTTTAAGGAGATTTTTTTTCTGTGACTTCCGGTTCTAAAACAATGAGCCAGCACGCCCCTGCCTTCACCCAGATTCTCGTGTGTGCATCACCAACATCCGCTGCCTCAGCAGTTGCAGCGGTTAAGTGTACACCAGGTAGCCAACTCACTTATTCCCTTCCATTCCATTCCTTATTTGTTCGATGGCGTTGAGGCAGTTTTCTGGAACCCTTTGAGTTACACCCAGCCAAAATTACTGCAAACAGAGCCCACGGTAATTAACAACGAGAGCCTGGCAATCCACCACATGCTTCATGAAGACCGGACAACGTTTGATGTGCCCGCTCAAAGGAGGCCTCCTCTTTCACCTTCCCTCTGGAGTGACAGCACACTCGTGGCACACTCAGTCCCTAATGTTGACCCCAGGGCCTGTACTGCAAACCTTTCTGTCACCTGTGCTGTGAATGTCATCGACATGCTTCTGAGCATTTTCTACGCATTTTGGCAGTACTGTAAGGGGATGGGTCAGTGTGTCCTCGTTGACCTTACCCACCTAAGGCGTAGGAACAGCCACTGAACCAGGTAACAAAGCCCTCTGGCTCTTTTGTCACCCACCTCATTTTGTATCTGACTATCCTGCTTTGTACGGGCCTTTCCTGCCTTTCATCTGACCTTTCTCGGCTTAAAGAGGAGGGCATAAAAAAACCCTTTGATGGTGTTGTAATGAGGGAGAAAGCAGGCTGTTTACATCAGAGGAAGTGAACAAGACATGTGACAGAATGACCGGGTTATCAGAGGTACCTTCTAATCCCTTTGAGCGAGTAGCTTGTGGGTTGTCCGTCAATTCCTTGCATACATTACCTCGAGATCACATATGTACTGTTGAAGAAAAGACAGCCTGCTAGATGCATTGGGCCTTGAAATGAGTCAGGAGTCTCTGAAGCTGAGTTAGTGGGCCAGTGGGGGTTGGGGCAGGGAGGGCAATGAAATAACACTTGATTCGACTGAAGTGAGCAGTGACCATTATCTTCTATTGTCCTCACCCCAATTAATTATCCCAGAGATGAGGGATCAAAGGACACTGGTCTGTCTGGACCAAGGTTACTCCTGAGTCATTTCATTATTTATTTTTGACTTTTTTTCTGGTAGCAGGGTGAGGGAGGGTCTTAATACATAATATACAATACTTCATACTCATAGTTCTTAAAAAATGGGAAGCACTGTACTGTAACTCACCACAAAACCATAACTTATTTATTTTTACATGAGATATTTAGTTTGCTACAAACCATGTACAGAACATATGTGTGTATTATTAACCTGAATTAAGAAAAAACCCTACCTCAATGTCAAGAGTGTGCTCCTTGACCGAATGCAATTCTCTTTGCACAGTATGGCAGCATTATTTCCTGAATATCCTCCAAAGATGAAAAATTCTGATTAAGAATAAAACAGAGTTCACATGGGTTCAAAAATGTAAAATATTTGGACAGTTCCAAAACATATGGATAAAAGTTCCAGGTGAGGTAGTGTTGCATATGTAACAGTCATAAGTAGGTTGTAGTTTCATTTGGAACCTCTTATAGGGTGTTGTGTACGCTCTGTGAATGGTTTTAAAATGAATTAGAGGTCATATTCAGATTGGACCACACCCTACTCCAGTTTAGATTTATATTCAAAGTTCCCAACTCCCCACTCCAAATGGATTCAACCAGTAGACGCTTAGAGCTGTGATCAATTAATTTGCTATATATTATAGACACAGATGTTCTGACATTTAGTGGTGCAATCCAGTCTAACATGGGATGTGAGGGGAGAACTCCACATGGAACTCCATAAGCTTCTAAGGCTGATCTTAGCTGAAAGTATACGAAATATGAAGATGCAGGAAGGGAGAACCTTGTTCTTAAGTCTTGAATGGAACAAAGACCTGCAACATCGTAAATGTCACCACACGTGCTTATTCCAAGAGATGACCAGGACGGTTGAACAAATGGTTGGCTACCACACAATAAGTTTAAGCTATGCCATAATGGCGTGCTGTGACAAAATTTAAACGGGCCACCCATCCACCGTTCAACCTTCTTTCACACCTGTAGAGAGTTTGCAATGAAAGGTCCGAATTTATTGTTAATTTTTCTGTTTGTTATACTAGAAAACAGAATGTCTTGTAGCCTGTGCGGTGTCACCTTAGCAGATTCAATCATTTTTCATGCAGTTGTAGACTCTGGGTCAACCCATGTGCTGAGAGCTCTAATTTGAAATGACCAATAATAGAATTCAAAATTTGGTACAGCCAAACCACCCAACATTCTGGGGTCGCTGAAGTGTAGTCAATCGAATCCTGGGGCGTCTGCCATCCCAAATAAATTTGGAAACCATAGAGTGAATGCCTTTAAAGTAATTTGGAGGGGGAAAGAGTGGTAACAAAGAAAATTAAGAGGAGGCAATACGTTCATTTTAACTATTAATTCTGCCTTGAAGAGATGTATTTAGATTGTTCCACCTTTGAAAGTCTGTCTTTATCTTGTTCAAAATAATGCTGAAGATGTCTCTACTTATTTTATTTATATTTTTATGAATTGTAATATCCAGATATGTAAATGACTTTTTAATCTGAATAAATGATTGGATAGGATTAAGGGGCATCAGACCTGACTTTGTCCAATTTATTTTGTTGCCCGATAGGTCACTGAAGTGACCAAATTCCTTGATTACTGGGTAAATGGAGGTGTCAAAGTTGTTTAAAAATAATATAATATCATCAGCATACATATGAAATGATTATAATCGCCAATTTCAATGGGGGAGACTGTAGATTGCCTAATGGCTTGTGCTAGAGGTTCGAGAGATAGACAAAATAATAGTGGTGAAAGTGGACATCCCTGTCTCGTTCCACATTGCAAAGGAAAAAGGAAAGAGAACATGTCACCTGTTAGGACACTGACAAAAGGTGAGTGGTATAGTGTCATGCTCATTGAGAGAAATTTATGCCCAAATCCAAAACGTTGTAATACTGCCCACATGCATTTCCACTCTAGCCTTTCTAGCTTTCTCCGAGTCGAGTGAGAATACTGCACATGGATTTGGGTGAGTGTCTGCTCTATGAAAAAAAATCTCTATACAAAATTAAAAGAATTTAGCATAAGTTTACCAACCAAGTCCCAAAGTTCTAAATATAGCTAAGGTGGAAGGCCATCTAAGCCGAGTGATTTGTCTTTGTTTAGACATTTTAGAGCTCTCTGCAGCTTATTCAGCTCTAGTGGGGCTTCCAAATAAACATGGTCTCTTTGCGAGATACAGGGTAGTTGTAATTTAGCAAAAAAATATGTGCAAATGGAATCATTGAAATCAATCTCAGATTTGTATAAATTTTCAAAAAATGTTGTGAATATGTCATTGATGGCCTGAGGATTCATAGTAATCTTGTCATCATCTTTTTTTGTTGTGGTGTGTGCCTTGGTCTCACATTCTTTAAGCATAAGTGCCAGCAGATGACTAGGGCGCTCTGATTCAAAATAGTACTTCTGTCTGGTTCTATGCAGGATAAATTCTGCCTTTGATAAGGCTATTGTGTTGTATTCTTCTTTCAAAGATGACAGCAGTGTAGACTAATGATATGAGAAGTTATACTTTTGTAAGTTTTGTAGTGATTCTATTTTGTTTTCTAGATTTGTGATCTGGTAAGCTTTTGTTTTAGCTAGGGTTGAATAAAATGAAACACAAAAACCATGAATGAAACATTTTGTTGTCTCCCAAAGCACTTGTGGATTAGGGCATTCACTTGCATTAGTATCTAGGAAATCTTGTTGTTGGCACTTGAGTGAGCTAAGGAATTCAGTTAGTTAATAGGGATGTATTCAGCCGCCAACTGGGGGCCTTTGCCTTCATGTTGGGAAGTTCAATGTTGCATAATAATGCTGAGTGGTCAGATAAAAGAATTGGCAACATAGTAATGGATGCATTTCCTGAAATTAAGGCTGGGCTAACAAAAATATAATCTATACTGGAAAATGTCTTACGTCTGTTTGAGTACAATGTGTAATCTCTACTGGTGGTATTCTGTACACGCCAAAGGTCAATAAGATTAAGGTCTTTGATAAGTGTATTCAACAAGTTGGATGAAAGATTAGCTGTTGCATCTGGATAAGATTTATCAAGCATGGGGTTAAGGACAGCACTGAAATCACGTCCCACCACTAGGGAGCAGTCAGTTTGTCCTAATAACATATTTCCAATATAGGTAAAAAAGTCTTTGTCTGGGTCATTCGGACAGTATATGGATATGAATGCTAGTTTACGATTGAGTATATTGCTGTTAATGAAGGCGAGCCTTCCATTCTTGTCATTTCCTGTGTGACTGATGTTTAAATGAAATTTCATGTTGATTTCCTGTTGGTTACAGTAGGGCGTAGGCGTAGAAAGGGGCGCACAATTCCAAGAGGGGCGGCATCTCCAGAGGTCACGGTGACCAACCATTTCATGCAACTGCAGGACGAGTTGGCCCATGATCCTAAGAGTGGGAGGACTGAAGAGCCCCAGGCCCCCCAGGTGGCCTCATCCTCCAAGAAAAGGGAGTTAGTGATAGTGGGGGACTCAATCATTAGAGGGGTAGATAGCATAGTGTGTTCACACGACAAGGAGTCTCACATGGTCTGTTGCCTGCTTGGTACCCAGGTTGGAGACCTCCTAGAGCATGCGGACAAGCTCCTGGCCAGAGCGGGGGAGGTTCCAGTGGTCATGGTCCATGTTGAAGCCAATGACATAGGAAGGGGTAGGTTCGGGGTTCTGCAGGACAAATTTATTGAGCTAGTGGGGAAGATTAGGAACAGAACCTCCACAGCAGTCTTCTCTGAAATTCTACTGGTACCACTTGCAAGCAGAGGGAAGCAAGCCTTTATATGGAGATTTAACATGTGGCTACAAACCTGGTGTAGGAAACACGGGTACAGGTTTATGGAGCACTGGGACTCCTTTTGGAACAGGAGTGACCTGTACCGGAGGGGTACAGCTGCACTGGGCCAGCGTATGCTTAGGGTAGCAGAGGGTTATTTAAACTAGGGTCTGGGGGGCAGGGAGGTTGTACAGTGAGATGGGTAGGGATAGACAGACTGCTGGAATAGAACACACCATGGCAAAGTATTTTATTAGGGGTGAGGGAACCATGACTGCAAATCAGTCAGAGCAGCACTGTAATAGAGGCGGTTTTGAACAGCTGGGAGTGGAAAGGAAAGACAGGAAATACACACGCAGTACCCTGAAATTCCTCTCTTTAAATCTAGAAGCATAAAAAATAACATTTTGGAACTAGAAACTGTTATGACTAATAGTAATTATGATGTTGTTGGGATCACAGAGACGTGGCTTGGTGCAGGGGATGGGGATGAGTATAACGTAGAGGGATACAAGCTGCTAAGAAAAGATAGAACCAATAGAAGAGGAGGGGGTGTAGCTCTCTATGTAAAGGATAATCTTAATATTCAGGAAATTCCAGGGATGGAGCCCCTTGGTCTTAGTTGTCAGACCCGCCTCCAGCCAACTCCCTGTTCAGCCACACCCACGCTCTGAGTCGCCTGAGTTTTAACCACACCTGCAGCAAATTCAGTTAATCACCACTGGGGGATTTAAGGACTGCAGTTCAGGCACCTCTTTGTGAGGTATTGCACTCGCATACTGAACCAGTTGCTTGGTGTTTGTGCTTTGCTCTGTTCTTATTTTGACCTGTTTGCCTGTCTTTTGACCCTGCTTATTGTCTGACGATTTGGATTGTTTGTTTGGGAATTCTGTTTGCCCTCCAAGTTCTTTGACCCTGGCTTGTGTTTGGACCATTCTAGAAGATTCTGTTTTGGATTTGTGGGCTCTGTATTAAAAGTACTGGAGCTCTGCACTTGGGTCTTCTGACTCTTTCGTTACGTTAGTGAAGACACATGGATTAAAATATTGGGGAAAATGTAAAGAGTCTGAATGTTGGAGTATGTGATAGGCCACCAGCCTCAGACAGCACAGTATGCTTTTTGATAATATTAAGTTAGCATGCCAGGAGCGTGAGACAATAGTAATGGGGGACTTCAGTTACCCTTCAATTAATTGGGAAGCTGTGTCAGGTCAAGGTAAATGTGAGGAAAAGTTTTTAGATGTTATAAATGATTGCTTTTTGATACAGTATGTTACTCAACCTACAAGAGAGAACACAATTCTAGATCTGGTTTTGTGTAATAATCCTGATAGAATTTGCAGTACTGAGGTAGGGGAGCCACTTGGAACAAGTGACCATAGTGCAATTACATTTGAAGTTTTTTGGCAAGTTAAGTCTGCATTCTCCGATGCTAGAGTTTTTAACTTTAGACAAGCTGACTTTATTAAGATGCGTGACTATACAAGGAATATAAACTGGGTTCCTCTTCTAGATGGCAAAAAATGTGAAAGAAATGTGGAGCATATTTAAAAAGAAATTATACTGGATGTACAGCATAAATTCATTCCGCAAGTGAGAAAAGGGAAGCTAAAAAAGAAGCATCCACAGTGGATGAATAAGACGTTACAGGACAGTTTCCAAAAAAGGAAATTATTTAGAAAATACAAGTTGGACAGCTCAGAGAGTACTAAGATTGCGTACAGTAATGTGCAAGCTCAAGTTAAGAAAAAAATAAGGGGAACTAAAAGGCCTTTTGAAAGACAGACACTAGATGCAAAGAGCAACTCTAACTGCTTTTTTCAATACTACAGTCCTAAAAGGATAGTTAAGGATGAGGTAAGAGGTATAAAAAATAAGGATGGAGTTATGGTTTATGATAACAAAGCTATTGCTGACACCCTTAATAGTTACTTTGTGGAGGGTTTCACTAGTGAAGTGTTTTCACATATGCCTTCAGGTGCATTCAATTCTCAGAGTGTTATGGATGAAATTGAGTTAAGCTTCAGCTTCAGCTTCAGCCGTCAGCTTAACTTGTATCACATGTAAATTACTGGAATCCATCATTAGGGATCATTTGGAAATATTCCTTGAACAAAATGGTATCTTAAATGATAGCCAGCATGGTTTTCACAGAGGGAAGTCATGCTTAACAAAACTCCTGGACTTTTTTGAGGAAGCTACAGTGTGTTCAGACTCAAAACAAGCTTTTGATATTATCTATTTGGACTTTCAAAAGGCATTTGACAAAGTACCACATGAGAGGCTCATATTGAAAATGAAATCTGCAGGAATTACAGGAGCTATCACTGAGTGGGTTTGAAGTTGGTTGTCTAATAGAAAGCAGACTGTAACTGTGGGAGGTATTGTATCAGAGCAGGGTTCTGTACAAAGTGGAGTCCCGCAGGGATCGGTGTTAGGGCCTTTGCAATTTCTTATATACATAAATGATCTCGATGCAGAGGTTAGTAGTAAAATAGTAAAATTTGCAGATGATACAAAACTAGGGGGTCTAGCCAACAGTATAGAATCAACTAAGGTAATACAGGAAGACCTAAAAGGCATCCAAAAGTGAGCAGATACCTGGCAGATGACACTCAATTTAACTAAATGTAAAGTCTTGCATGTGGGAAATAAAAACCTTAGACAAGACAAGACTTAATGGGGGGAAAAAAACTAGAATTTGCTCAATTCGAAAAAGACTTGGGAGTAATAGTTGACCCAAGCTTAACAGGATCTAGGCAGTGTGCCGTAGCAGTAAAAAAGGCCAACAGGATGTTGGGATATATAGCCAAAAGTATTGATTATAAATCTAAAGAGGTTGTATTGAAATTATACAATGCTTTAGTCAGACCTCACTTGGAATACTGTGTGCAGTTCTGGGCACCGCACTATAAAAAAGATATTGAGGCTCTTGAAAAAGTTCAAAGAAGGGCAACTAAATTAGTTCCTGGCATGAAATATAAAAGCTATGAGGAAAGACTCAAGTTACTTAACCTATTTAGACTTAGCAAGAGGAGAAAAACAGAACTGCTCTTCATCCCAGCCAGCCCTTCTCCCCTGCAAGACCTCTCTATCACCATCGATGGCACCACAATACCATCCTCTCAGTCAGCAAAGAGCTTGGGCGTCATCCTCGACAGCAACCTGGACTTCAAGGAGTACATTGCTCGCACGTCATGGGCCTGCCGATTCCTCCTCCACAACATCAGGAGGATTCGTCCCTTCCTAACAACATACGCGACGCAGCTCCTTATCCAGGCCACAGTGCTCCCTCGCCTGGACTACTGCAACGCTCTCCTCGAAGGCCTGCCAGCCTGCACCACCCAGCCTCTGCAGTTCTTCCAGAACACAGCTGCCTGACTAATCTTCAACCTCCCCAAATTCTCCCATGTTACTCCCCTGCTTAAATCCCACCACTGGCTTCCTGTCGCTGCCAGGATCAGATTCAAGACCCTGACCCTCGCCTCTGCAATCAACAGGACAGCCCCTACCTACCTCGAAGAACTCATCCAGCCCTACACACCAGCCCGACCCCTGCGCTCAGCAGCAACTGGACGCCTTGCTCCTTGCATGGTCAAGGCAGGAGGTTCTCGTTCTGCTAGACATCGTCTTTTCACCTACATTGCCCCCCAGTGGTGGAACGAACTCCCTGTCCTGCTACGAACAGCTCCATCACCCCATTCCTTCAGACAGGGTCTGAAGACACACCTCTTCAGACTCTACCTGGACTGACCCAGCACACAATTGCTGCCCCCCCCAATCAATGCTGTTGTAAATTTATGTGTGCTTTTTGAATTGTTTCTTGTCCCCACCTTTACTTTGACACTCACTGCGCTGTTTGAAGTTGTTGAAGTTTGCTGTTTGAAGATGTATCATATTAGTTGCCCTATACGCTGTAGTTGTACAAATCAGATAGTACTGTGTCCTCAAACAGAACTTGCTCTCAGCTGAGAACTACTGTCTCATTGTGGAACCGTACACATCCTGTCCCCGCACTGTCGCTATACTTACTGTATGCACTTTTGTACGTCGCTTTGGATAAAAGCGTCTGCTAAATAAATAAATGTAAATGTAAATGAGACTTAGGGGTGATCTAATAGAGGTTTTTAAATTTATAAAAGGACTCAATAAGGTCAACTATAATAGATTTTTTAGGGTGAGTTCAGTCTGTAGAACAAGGGGACATAAATTGAAACTAGTGAAGAAGTTCCACACTGACATAAGGAAGAACTATTTTACACAAACAGTTATCAATACAGGGAATAGGTTGCCAGGGCATGTAGTTGACACTGAGACCATTGCCATGTTCAAGTCCAGACTTGATGCAGTTTTGGGTTGTCTTTAATTGAAATGGCGATCTTAGTTGGGCCGAATGGCCTGTTCTCATCATAATATGTTCTTTTGTTCTTAAAATGCATACACCCTTGGTTTTGTTAAGGGCACAGGATGAAGTGATCAATCTGAAATGTTTGTTTTGAAATTGCGCCACATTGCATTGTTTTAGGTGCATTTCTTTAATTAGGGCAATGCCAGCTTTAGTAGGTACTCCTGAACACGCGTTCATTTAATAGTAGAGTTTAGGCCGTTTACATTCAGCGATAAAATATTCAGTGGTTGCATCGATGTTTTGTACAGCTAAGATCAGTCTTAAACTGAAAATAATTATTATTGAGCATTGGTGTGTAATGGTGGATAATGTTGAAATCTCACTGCAAAATCTTACCAATGCTGAAAATGTTCTAGTATGGAGTAAGATTATGTCTGCTGAGGAGGGGATGGGGGAGGAGAAACTATACACAAAAACAGGTACAGACTGCAGAGAGATAATTCTGTAGGTCTGTAAAAACACAAACATTGGCTGATACGTGACCTATCCACCCCAACGCATGGCTATAACACCAGGCGTGTCCACACAGTCAACTAAAGATTTGAATACATTCTTCACCATCCTGAGTTAGAGAAGCCATGCTAACTGATTTATCTTAGCCTAATAGCTAGCATTACAGGAAAAAATAACACATAAGAGTTGTCGAAAAAAAGCAAACGTAGCTGATCGTATAGATGTAGCACATGCTATAATTTACCTTAAGGTTGCAGTGACTTCAATATAGTCCCAAAAGGTAAAACTTGTGTGAGACAAAGCAAAGTCCTAAAAGTGGAGCTAGCATATATCCATGTCCACTGTGTAACCTTCTTCCCCTGTGTGTTGATAAGCATTGTGCTTCCCCTTGTTCGAGCCTGAAGCAGCAGCCGTAGTACTGTTGCTTTGGGCAGCTGTAGGGCAGAATTTCCATGGCAAAGAGTTGATGAAATCTTCCGCAGCTTGAGGGGAATCAAACGTCATCTTCTTGCCTTTGTACTGCAGCTTCATCAGTGCGGGATAGATGAGAAACGGCTCCAGGCCATAGTTGTAGCCTTCTTCATGACGGAACTGAAGCTCTTTCAACTCACAGTTGTGGCAGGGCTTAAGTCGAGGAAGAACAGGACAGTAACTTTGGGTGCATATTTCACTGAGTATGCTTTATGTGCACCTTTAAGAATAGATAAGAATCTTATCTATCCTGCCGTTGTAGTACACAAAAGATTAGGGTGCGCGGCTTATTGGAATTGCTATCTTGCTCATCATACGCATGGCGTGCCCGCTCCAGGAAGCTGACTGCATCGGAACCCTCCGCTCCATCTGGTAAGCCTACTAGCCTTACATTATTTCCTCAACCCCTGTCCTCCAAGTCGGTCAACTTTGTGGTGAGCTGCTCGAACTGTTTCCTTACTTCGACAACCGATTGTCTGTCTTCTCGTCCAGCTGCCTGGACTGAGTCTATTCGGTCTTGGGTCCTTTTGGCAACTGTGGCTACTTTTTCAAGTTCGCTGCGTCAAATTCTTCCCTGGAGATGTTGGCGACTGTTCAATCTCCCTTTTCCGCATCTTTGACTGTCGAAATGTTCATGGTGGGATAGGTGTCGAAAAATCCGATGTATGTCGACAGGATTATTGAAAAAAGAAGACTATGTGAGCAGAGCTAGAAATTATGCTGGCATTGCTGTTGAAGGGTCACGTGATCACTCTTAACAGTTTCTTAATGATGAGGATGTGGGGCAGCTAGCCAGGCTCACAACTGGACAGGGACAGCATCCAAGAAGAAAATGAATGATATTCATTTGGGAATGTTATACACATGCATGCATGTATACCTACCCCCCCCCCCCCCTTTGTTTGACATGTAATTAAACAACTTAATGTGCTTAATTAATAGGTAGGAATGAATTTCTCAACTCTTTTTGAGCTGTTTTTGAGCTGCTAATAATCTCCTATACTAAAGTGCATTTTTTCCAGAATCCAAACTTTCAGTCCGGCACTGAGCTACCATTGTCTAGTGGGATATGCTGAGGGGGTGGGAGGGTGTGTGCATGCATTGCTGTGTCTGTATAACAGGACAATATGCAGTGGACCCTGCTCTGATAGCCAATCCATCACTGTTGGTTTTTAAAGTCCCCTTTATCTCTGTCCCTCCCTGCCTTAGTGATGGTGATTGAGAGTGTGGTTTGATGCCAAAGGGTCTGTGCATTGTGGGGGAGAAGAAAAGAGAAGACAAAGCTCAGGCAGACTCACCAGGGGATTTGTAGCCATACTGTATGCTAAAGTGTTACCAAAAGGTTGGGTTATTCTGAGGTTGAACTCAATGTGAAATCTATTCTGAAGAGGCAATGTTTGCTTAAAAGTGTGAGAAATTTGCAATGTGCAGCTAGTCTATTAACTTGCAATTAACACAAGGACAGATAATGCCAAAATTATGCTAAAGACTACATTTGCTAAAATCAACACTTGGCCTCCCTTGGGTAAAATTTAATTACAGCAACATTTTTCCCGCCACACATACCTGTTTCGTTCCCGCAGTTTTTTGGATTTCTGTATTCTCCGTGCCTGACTCTGCCTGCCCTTCGTCTTCGTTTCCTGCCTGCCGTTTTTGTCCCTTTGCCTGATTGTTTGCCTGCCCGGTTCCTGATCCTGCCTGCTTCTGTTACTGACCCTGTTTTTGTCCACGGACTGCCTTCCGGTTTTCGACCCTGCCTGCTTTTGGTTTCGCTACTTTCCTGCCGTCATTAATAAACCTGCCTGCAACCTGAAGCTCTCTTGGTCTGCGACTGAGTCCCTGCCTGAGTCCTTACACATATGTTTTTAAAGTTGATAAACTTGTCTATATGCATAAATCCTGAGAGGGCATGATGACATGCTGTGAACAAAACATTGATAGCAATAATGGAAAACAGATATGTTACAAACTCCAGCCTCTCCGTGACCCAGCTTCAGCTCTCTCATTGCTATTTAGTCTCCTCCTCCCTACAACAGGCATTTATCCCCTCCCTTCTACAGCCACACCAACCTCCACCTTACATGGCAACCTGTACAGGTGGTCTTGCTGTACCTGCAGTATGGTACAGAGGTAGGAAACAGGGCTCACAATGCAAAGGTTGCTGGTTCAGAGCCTGGGTGGCCCACTGCTGTTGTATTGTTTTACTACTGCTTGAGTGTCATATGTAGGCTACACTGATGCTGGTTTCGTGTTATGGCTTCTCACGTGGTTCTTTTTGACACTATATTCTGAGGTGGGTAAATGCTTACTGTAGGGTTTTACAAGCTTAGCACACATGCCTGTCTGATTGTCTCTGTGCTCACACAAACAGTATGTTCATTTATGTATGTTCATTGCAGCTCCTATGGTGTGCACTACATGAATCTCACTATGACAGCCTTGTAAGTTTCCCCTGTTTAAGACTGCTCATCAGACGCATTATAATGCTAATGAATATTAATGAGTGCACACTTCATGCTTCGAGTGCAAAATTTCAGTCTTGTATATCTGAGTACTGTTGATTTAACAGAGTCATTTTTGCTTAAGGATTTATTTATGACTGCTCATTGTCATGTTTTTGTATGACATTGTATTTACATTAAAAGCAAATAAATCTGCCCATCCATGACCATGTTGACTAAGAAAATGACTAGTTACTGGAGAAACATTACTGGAGAAACTTGTATATATACAGTATATAGATATATATACACATATCCTCATGTCCAGTTAAACGTACATGAGAGTAAGTAGTGATGAGATTGAAACAACTCATTTGACCAGGACAAGTAAGATAAAGTGCATATATATATATTTTTTTTAGGTTAGGGCCACGGTAATATTGACCACATAAATTTAATGTCTCATCCAAAGGACAGCACCTCATAAAACACATTTCCCCCATCACTGAGATTTTTTTTCCAAATCTCACACCCAAGTATTAAGTAAGCCCAGCCGCACTTAGCTTTAGATGTTTGGCATGAGACAATATCGCACAGGATGACTGCTGGTGTTAGTGCACAGATCTGCATGCAATTTGACATAGATAATCCTTCAAACGCCATCTACCAATCCTTCAAACTTCTCATGATGGCTCTTGAAATGTGTTGCAATTTTACATGACTGTCACATTAAACACACGTTTCTATTTTTTTTTTTTACAATTCTTTGATTCTTTGTGCCATAGACTGTATTATAAGTGAAAACTACAGCAAGGTTAAGCAGCCACTATCTTTTTTTTGTGCTAACTCCTCAGCAACTGCTCAAGCACTTTGTATTTCTTGACCTCTACCTTTTATCAGAGTAGTTTTGGGTTTATATTTAGAGAGAATTTTACTACCGGGGAAGTCGGGTCTGAAACCTCATACAGAAAAAGTGTGGGAGGTGAGTATGTGGCGACAAGGGATTTTAGTGTCTTCTCAGCGCCCATTCCTGCTCACACTGAACCCTGATGCACATCGCATCACCTCCTCCCTCCCCCTGCCTCCTGAGTCTGCCGGGCCTCTGCAGATAGTGCGCCATTTCCTGCATTTGCACCTTTTTTAAATATTAACAATCTGAAGGCTGTCGCCTTTAATTTTGCGGCACTGCACTTCTGAAAACACCAGGTGCAGCACAGCTCAGAAGAGAAACCGGGGGGGTGACCCTGTGGGTTACTGCAAGCCGTGCATCTGTAAGAAACCTGCTTTAATGAGAAATCATGACACATTGTTTCTAATGCATTATAATGATAATGCAGGAAGACAGACTAGATTAGTTTACAATGACTGGGTTTGCTCCAAATGTTATTTCAGAGCTGAAAGTTGAAGGTGATGATGTCCAAATTTCTTTAGCAGGAAGCCACAATTAATTGCAAGCTCTTTGTAGAAAAAGGACAAGAATATATGTCAAATTTTGGCAGCCAGCTGGTGGGTAACTAAAGGGTATCTTTTAAATTTGAGGAAGCAAAGCCCTTTTTTCACATTTTATGTGATCTGTATTCATGCAAAAGAGTGGGGAGGTAGAATGTCTCTGGCATGAAGCTTAACTGCACTAATAGCATTGCAACTC
Source organism: Megalops cyprinoides (assembly GCF_013368585.1). Classification (NCBI taxonomy): domain Eukaryota; kingdom Metazoa; phylum Chordata; class Actinopteri; order Elopiformes; family Megalopidae; genus Megalops; species Megalops cyprinoides. The sequence goes on from NC_050593.1 coordinate 4,845,978, forward strand.
AATGTATGGTCGTTAAGGTTGTATATTACACAACTCATTCTAATGACGAATGTTAGGGTGATAATTGAAAGTGTGAAAACCATTGAATTGTTATGTCAGAGAAAAAATCAGCATGTTTTCATGTCTGCTACTTATGCAGCTGGACTGTGTCTGTCACATCACTCATTACAAAGGGTCTTGCTTTGGTTCTCTCTGTGCCCTTCTCAGACAGCAAAGGGTCTTCACTCTAGCCCCAATTCAAGAACACATGAATGTTGGTGTGAGGGTTTTTTCACTGATATTGCCTTGAACTATACCTGAGAACAGCAGAAATATAATACTATTTTGTACTTGGACAATTTCTATTTCCACACACACACACACACACACACACACACACACGCACACACACACACACACAATAAAAAAGCCACAGGAAATATTCACATTTGGTTTTCACACAGCATGAAACATTTTATTTCCACAAATGAACCGATCACCTTTGAGAAGTGTTAGGGAAAGCTTTATTTAATCATTTCACCTCCCTCAGGTTCCATATGTTAGCAGTTTTCGTGCCACCTTCCACATAGAAAAATATAAATATGACTGGGGTGAGGGCTACCTGACCTCTGAGGTAGCTGAAAAGGATCTGTAATCAGGTACTACAAAATACTAATCATTGTTTCTAACAGCTCTAAGCTGATACAGTATGAGCCCAGTGATGGTTTTGGGGTAAAAAACACCTCCACTGATATCTCAATGGAAAATTCACCAGTCAACCTAATGTGACATCAACATGACACACACAAACAAACTGAAGTGACACAGTTTCATAGCAGAACCATGTGAAAGACTTAGGGGTCATAATGTGGGATTGTGATAGCTTATGAAAGCCTGAGAAGTGATATGGCCTGTTCCCTCTTTTTGTAATCTGTCCTGCATTCTATCTGACATCAGGCTTGGTTTACATATAGGTTAGACAGTCCCACAGGCTACGTGGCCTAAAGGGGATCAAAATCAAGACCATACATGGTTTTGGTATATATTCCAATGGGCCACTTCAAGGTTTATGTTGTATAAGATGCCAGAAAGCAATATGATTGGTTAACTAAAGGGGAACTGGGGCCTCGGCAAGCTATAACTTGTGAAGCTCTGTTTTTTGGTGCTTTTTATTTTCATCAAGTGGGCACGCTGTGCTTCTACATGATTGCATTCTGAACAGACACCCTCTGGGTTGTGTCTTTTATTTAATCATAGAATGATTTTGCCTTAGTTCATTTCCTATTTGTTGTGCATTTTCCTCAGCTTTCACTTTCATCTGTGCTTATGTCACCACTTGAAGCCCCTGCCATCCAGGTGAAAAAAAGACTCTTGTTGAATGGTATTGTCCGAACAAAATTTTGGAAGATCATTTTGTTGTCCAAGTTGTCCAACTTGTTTCAAGTTCAGGTGTACCTCACAACGTCCTTCGACCCAAATTCCTAGGCAAACAGGACTTCTACATTCCAAAAAGAACAGAATCACACCCAAGCAGGCTGCTGTGCCAAGACGTGTATTTCTAAGTACTCACCAAAGGTTCTTTTCAATAGCTGAAGTTACTGTGAAGGATAACCTTGATATTCCTTATTCCGTATATTGTATTCCGTATATTGTAATTAAATAATGTTTGCGTGCATGTACATATGCATTTGAAATACTTGTTTGTAATTGTTTACTTGTTTTGTTTCAACCTTTTTTTGCATTTTGTGCCATACCTTCCTCTAGCTCATGCTTTTTCACTGAAAAAAAAAGTGTTCCAACTGCAATGACAGTAGGTCAATGAATATAGACAACTTGACAAAACAGACTTGTTATACATCTCAATTTTAATGAGAAAAAACGTTATGATAAAACACAACAAAAAATAAACTTTTTTAATTTTTGATTTTATTAATAAATTTAAATTCAAATTCTAGGGCATGGCAGGTTGACAACCTGTTTTTTTATTATTTGCTATATGTATATTTATACAGACGGTCCCCAACTTAAGATGGCTCAACTTACGAGTTTTCGACTTTACGATGGTGCAAAAGCGATATGCATTCAGTAGAAACCGTACTTCGAATTTTGAATTTTGAATTTCCCGGGCTAGTGATATGCGGTACGATACTCTCTCACGATGCTGGGCAGTGGCAGCAAGCCACAGATCCCAGTCAGCCATGTGATCACGAGGGTAAACAACCGATACTCTACAGTGTACTGTGTTGCCAACGTTTTTTGGATATTTTCGCATCCAGTATTCAATAAATTACGTGAGATATTCAATATTCTGATTATAAAATAGGCTTTGTGTTAGATGATTTTGCCCAACTGTAGACTAATGTAAGTGTTCTGAGCACGTTGTAGGCTAGGCTAAGCTATGATGTTCGGTAGGTTAGATGTATTAAATGCATTTTTGACTTACGATATATATATATATATATATATATATATATATATATAATTTTATAGTATTATAGTTTTATTAATACTAGATGGTGCGTAAGTGCTGGGTTTATTAGTGGAGTTAGATCAGAGGCCCATGGATCCTTCATGACCGCCTTCAACAGTGATACTTTCACAGAATTGATTCAGTTGCATATGCACTCCGTGACCACTTTATTAGGTACACCTGTACACCTGCTCGTTGGTGCAAATATCTAATCAGCCAATCATCTGGCAGCAACTCAATGCATCAAATCACAAAGACATAGTCAAGAGGTGCAGTTGCTGTTCAGACTAAAAATCAGAATGGGTATAAAATCTGATTTAAATGACTTTGACCGTGGGATGAAACTGCTGCCAAACTGCTGTTCTCCTGGGATTTTCACACATCCAGCGAGTGACAGTTCTGTGGGCGAAAACGCCTTGTCAATGACAGAACTCAGAGGAGAATGGCCAGACTGGTCCAAGCTGTCAGGAAGGCGACAGTAACCCAAAGAACTACACGTTACAACAGTGCTATTCAGAAAAGCATTTGAGGTGGATGGGCTACAACAGCAGAAGACCTCTCCGGGTACCACTCCTGTTAGCTAAGAACAGGAAACTGAGGCTACAGTGGCCACAGGCTCACCAAAACCAGATGGTAGACAATTGAAAAAACATTGCCTGGTCTGATGAATCTTGATTTCTGCTGTGACATGCAGATAATAGGGTCAGAAGTTGGCATAAACAACATGAATCCAAGGATCCATGCTGCCTTGTGTCAATGGTTCAGGCTGGAGATGGTGGTGTAATGGTGTGGGGAACATTTTCTTGGCACACATTAGGCACCTTAATACCAATTAAGCATCGTTCAAATGCCACAGCCTACCTGAGTATTGTTGCTGACCATGTGCATCCCTTTATGACCACGGTCTACCCATCTTCTAATGATTACTTCCAGCAGGATAACTCGCCATGCCACAAAGCACTCAAACTGGTTCCAGGAACATGACAATGAGTTCAGTGTACTCCAATGGCCTCCACAGTCACCAGATCTCAATCCAATAGAGCACCTTTGGGATGTGCAGCCGACAAATCTGCAGCAACTGCATGATGCTCAGGTCCTACATGACCGGTAGATCTTCCCAGGTTCAGGCTTCACCTCCACACCCACTCCCCTCAATACAGGTGTCCCCCAGGGCTCTTTATTGGGACCCCTCTTCTTCTCTATCTACATCAACTCACTTGGTTCAGTCATTAACTCACATGGTTTCTCCTATCACTGCTATGCTGATGACACTCAACTAATCTTTTCTTTTCCTCCCTCCACCCCCCAGGTCAACGAAAAGATCTCTGCATGCCTGGGTGACATCTCCAGATGGATGGCCTCCAACCACCTCAAGCTTAACCTGGACAAAATTGATCTACTGTTCATCCTGGCCAAGCCCTCTCCTCTTCAAGAGCTCTGTTACTGTTGGCGGCACCACAGTAACTTCCTCCACACCTGTGAAGAGCCTGTGTATGTTGCTTTGGATACAAGCGTCTGCTAAATGAATAAATGTAAATGTAATGTAATGTTAGCATGGAGCAGAATCTCTAAGGAATGTTTCTTGTTGAATCCATGCCACAAAGAATTCAGGCTGTTCTGGGGGCAAAGGGGGGTCCTATCCGGTATTAGAGAGGTGTATCTAGTAAAGTGAGTGTATCTTTACCAGTCTGAATTTAGGTTTTTCATTATTATTTTTCTGTGTCCGTGCTGGTTTTGGAGTAGCCTACAGCTTACAAAGACCCAAGCGGCTGAGTCTATAATGCTGCCAATATGCCAGAGGGAGACTGTGCAGCTACTGTAATTAACCAGCCTCATGTGTCTGCCCTACACCACACTCTCTGTGCCAGTAAACGTGATACAGAATTCAATTAGCCAGCCCATTCTCTCACTGAATTATTAATGTTGACCCACCCAAGGGAATTGTATAGGGCTGTTTTTTGTGTGTTTATTTATTTGGTTTTGTATTATGTGCTTGTGCCTGTGTGTGTGTGTGCGTGTGTGTGTGTGTGCGCCTGGTTGTGTATGTATGTGTCTGTGTGTGTATGTGTGTGTCTGTGTGTGAGTGTGGTTGGGTGGTGTGTCTCCAGCTCTAGCCAAAGTGTTTTCATTATAAATCATAGAGTAGCCTTTATATTTACATTTAATTAGAAAACCATGGCCTTCTTACACATATCTGGGTGGGTGGAAAAAGCAACTGTAAAATGAGAAAACAGGCAGTGGTGGCTGGTGAGCTGGAAACAGAGGAAGCTGAAACTTTACCTTTAAATCTATCATTACTTTCAACCCCCCTTTATCTTCCTTGATTAACAATAAAACAAATAATGCACAGAATAATTGACACCAATCGCGTAAATGGAGTAAATGATTATGCTCGCGAAACAGCGCAGATTGTCTGTAGTTTGTGTGCTTGTGAAAGCTACAACGTGAAATTGTTTGATTAACAAGGATGGCATTTATCGATTTAAATTATATTAAATGCTCATGACACATCACAGCTTTTGTGCGGTCTGTGTTCTAAACATTGCTTTCACAATAGCGCACAAACTACAGACAATCTGCGCTATTTTGCGAGCATAATCATTTACTCTATTTACGTATTGGTGTCAATTATTCTGTGAATTATTTGTTTTATTGTTAATCAAGGAAGATAAAGGGGAACAGGTTGAAAGTAATGATAGATTTAAAGGTAATGTTTCAGCTTCCCCTGTTTCCAGCTCACCAGCTGCCACTGGAAACAGGCCAGCACTTTGTGGCACTTAGGAAACTGAGCTTGTAAACCAAATGTTGCAGATTTACTCCCAGATGGGGCACTGTTGAAGTGCCCTCGGGCCAGGTACAGCACTTAGCCTGGGATGTTTCAGTAAATATCCAGCAGTACAAATGGATAATATGCCAAAGTCTTTGTATGTTGCCCTGGATAATGGCATCCGGCAAGCAAATTAATAATAATAACGGATTAGCCTGTCTTTGCTTGGGGTCATCATTGAATCAGCATGTCAGCTTTGACAGACCGCCGCAGTTTGAGGGAAACCATCTTTGTGTCGCATCAATGTCTTGTACGGTTTGATGTGGGATGGTGATACGAGGGCTTATCTTTGAGGCTGACAGGAAAACGATAAGGCCAGAGAAATAAGGTGGAAGGCCCTGTCCAGGAAAGTGCCACACATGGAGTCCCAGTGAGAGCACATTTTTGGTTTAATCGAATTTATCATCAATCATGATCCGCTGCAAAGACAAAAGCAGGGGCCATTTGAATTATTAATACTTTATCGACTTGCTCATTCACTATTAAATATCCAGACTCCATCTGATGAACTGTCATTGAAATGTGATCACAAGGCATTTTTGATTGCCAACAACTGCTCAGGAGTACTTCAACTATACAGCAGCTGTACTACAGAGTACTACAACTTCAGCAGAACTGGTGAAGGATTTGGTCCTTTTACAAAAAAGCAATTTTAGTGATCTGAGCCCCACATAAAACACACACACACATATATATATATATATATATATATATATATATATATATATATATATAATATATTACAATTATAATAATATATTATGTAATATTATATTATACAATGAGAAATATATTATACATATAATGGTCTGATATATGACAAAAATAATTATGGAGCAATATATAATGTTAAACTGACTTTATTTTTTCCTATTGTATGCTTGTAGTTGACTATGTTTTTTGTCTGTTTTACCAGTTATGTGGTTCAAATCTGTCAGTGCAACAGCTGGCAAATTGCCAGTCTCGCCTTAACCGGAATGGATATTTCTGGCCACGGGCTGTCACTGAAAATGGGTGGCTTTCACTTGTTCATTAGTCCACAAGTGAATCCAATATTAAACACAGTATAAAAGTAGGTGTGTAGAGGTGAAGGGGGAAAGGGTCCATTCTGAAGGAGCTGCCGTCACTGGTTGGCGTGCAATGCTTGCTGTGAAGGCCATTTTATATACACATATTCACATCATCGGCAGACAGTTTACCAACACAAAAATCACCACAACAATCCATATCCATATACACACATACAATGCATGGATGCTCTGAATTGTGTGTTGTGAGTAGGGCTGGGTGGTATGGCCTAAAATTTATATCACAGTATAATTTGAAGCACGGAGGGTAACAGTATATATCACAATATTTGTTTTTCTTAAGATTTCAATATAAATGCTTCTGAAGGGACTGGTATTTTGCATGGCAGCTACTACTGTACATTTAACTGTATTACTAGGACATATTTCACGTAGTACAGAGGTATTTTAAGAACATTTATTGTGTAAAACTGCAGTAAGAAATAGAAAAAAAATACAAAACCTTTTCTCAAGTAACTTCCATCGCTGAAAAACACTTTTTCATGAAATACAATAAAATCAAGCTGCACAAAGTGGAAATAAAAACTGACTCAGGGATTAGAGGTCTCCGTTGGCACGACGGATTTCCATCAATTGGATTCCAGAGAGGGCATGTATGAGATCAGTGTAGACCCGAGGGGGAAAAAAAAGCGAGGGGAGGGGGGGCGTTATAGGGCTTAGGAATCGCGCTACCAGGTGATAGGTAGCTGATTTGTATAGGCATACAATCTACTTGGATGTCGGTAATATATATATAGCCTATCGAAACAATCAGAGATGATAATATAGCCCTACGGTGTATTGAAATAGGCTAATCAATTAATCACATCTCGGCGGACGCGCACACATTCAACCTTAGTCTACACACAAGCCAACGTTAGATTAACACCTAAATATACATTTATAAACGTGACTAAATACCTCAAATTACAAGAGTCTTAATATTCGGCAAGCAATAGAAATAGAAGGACAAATAAGGAGCAAGAAGCCGTGGTTCAAAAAGGAGCAACCTGCAATCTCACCACTCATATGAGAAAAAAGCAATCCTTTTGCAACAACCCACATCTTCTGACTGAGAATAATCCACAAGGAAAGTTTATTCCAGCAGCTAAGAATCGTGAGCCTGAACGCCGTGTTCACCTGCATGCGCACACTAATTTCCCCTCAATCCTAGCACTTGGCCTGTGAGGTCGTCCTATCCGTCTTCATTATACAATATAATCAACTGATAGCACACACAATGCATAGCATAATTCAAGAGTAATGGAAAGAGAATAACATGTTATTATTAAAAGAAAATAACATGCAGATAGACTTTTAATGGGTGGCCATTATAGTGGGACATAGGGGTTCTGAAAGGTTTTGTTATGTTGTTGTATGTAGGCTACATTTTGTGAGGTTAGACTACTGCTTTGTGTGTGTGTGTGTGTGTGACAGCGAGAGAGAATGGGTGCGCGTCTGACAGTAACGCAAACTCACAATGTCCCATAAGGCTATACAGCTGCCAGACTCAAGGTGTTCCGGACAACAATATTTTAATGCTTCAGAAAAGATTAATCTCCGTCAGGTCAGCAAAGATTTGTGTATGTAGATAAAGCTTAGTATCGTGTTTTTTCGATGAAGTTGCACCTAGCAAAATCCATACCATAGGGCAAATTCATTCTGGTGTACTTTCTATACCATTTATACTGCCCTCCCCTAGTTGTGAGGCTGTTTTCTGAAGTCTTCCCACCTCTTTCCTCATATTTCAGTCTATTCTAGTAATGTGGACTCCCCTGAGTCCTAGCTACGTCCATTTACGTGCACTTAATTGCACAGCCAAGCATTTACAGTAATCGTATCCATTTTAAATCAAGCAGCCCGTCTTGAGTGATTTGTGTAATTAAGTACAGCTCCTCCATTCCATGTGCTGGTGGGCATTTGAAGTTGTAAAGGCTATTGCATAAATAAACTAGCACCGCTGTAGCTGAAGTGGAGGTTCGAGGACATGACCTATACTTAATAGGAACTGAAGTCAAACATTATTTTGTGTAGCGGTGTACATTTTCTTAAGGAAAGACTCCAGGAGGGGTTTGGGGTGCTGACGGCGACTGCGGAGGTAGATGGGAAAGCAGCCCCCGGCTGCTCAGAAACATGAAAAATGCATCAAGAACTGCAGAGCAAGGGCTGCTGGGAGAGGGCAAGAAACCAGACCCCAGTGACGCGAGGACTCCACTCCCTTATCAAGGAGAAAAAGAGGAATAAAAAAATGTGAAACAGTAGGTCACAGGGCATGGCCCACAAGGCTTCAGGATGCAACAGGAAGGAGATGGTCTTTCCTCATCTGGTGGCTCAATACGCTGAACGCCCTGAAAATACTCATAAGGCGAGTTAACATCTTCTGCAGCTGATGTGCTTAACCGACGCCCACTCTCTGGGTTCACTTAAATTGCTCATACATGTTTTTTTTTTTTTTTCTGATTAACTCGCATGGCCTGAGCAATCCAGGTGGTCAGGTGTATGACAGATATGACCTGCTGAGTGATGGACTTGGCAAGTGTGGTTGCCATGTGACCCCGCAAACGTCTATAAAGGGAATTTTGACACGGGAGTCAGCAAGAAGCGGTTTCAGATCGATCGGCAGGACTGAGAACAGAGGAACAAAGGGAAACAGATCTGTGAAGAACCTCTCCGGGTGACCACAGAGGGTCATGCCCTCAGGGAGGCATATGGGGGCGTGCACAGTTTTTGGGAGTGTCCTCACAGGGACGCCATGACCCCACGTCTTCTTTCTCCCGTGACCCCGTGCAGGCTGAGTGAAAAAAAAAAGTATCAGAGAGATGAATTATTCATAAGGATTGAACAAGATTTTTTTTTCTTTTTTCTCAAAATGAAATAAATTATTAAAAGGAGCCAAGGCGCTGCTCTCCTTCCCAGGCGTGTGAAAGTGTGGAAGGGGGAAGGAGGCTGTTAAATGTTTCTTGTGAGTACAGCATGCCACTTGAGCCCTCTTGCTGCTCCAGCTGCCATACGAAAGTGCCAGTGCAGCACAGATACACAGGAATGTACTTTAGACGCACGGTGCATGGTTCCTGAATGAGCCCGTCATTTTTTTAAAAAGCAAGAGTTAATCAATACTCCTGTGTGTATGTACAGAAACACACACACACACACATATGCACACAAGCAAAAGCTACATTAACTGAAGTTCTATGACTAAAATGTATGGAAAACTGGAATCACACTGAACATGCCTGAAGTTTGTCATTTTAGGAAACAGCACATAAATCAAAGGCAAAATTGCATGTGTAGTACTTAGTGATATGAGGATGAGAGGACAAAAGGTACAAGCACTGTCTAATAACATCAAAAATGCTATTACTATGTATTTTTGAGTGTGGAGGGTTGGCCACAAAAACTGGAAGCAATGAGATTTAGAAACAGAATACCAAAGGGGTGAAGGAGTGTCTGCAGATGGAGACAGAAAAGAAGAGGTGGAGATAACATCCGTAAGATTGACCAGTAAAGAGGACCTGACCATTAAATGCTCCAATACTCCTCATCACAATTCTCTGAGGAGAAACGTGCTTGGGTACCTGTAGATTAGAGGGTCTCTCCCTCCTCTTGGGCTACAATCTAGCGGTTTCTGCTGGTCTCATACTCATTACATTACATTGCATTACATCATTTAGCAGACGCTCTTACCCAGAGCGACTTACAAATAAGTGCATCACTATGCTAAGAGTAGACACCGAGGTAGACGAGTGGTCAGTAAGATACAAAGTTAAGTGCTAGGCTAGTGTTTTTGTTTTTGTTTTTTTAACATAACAATAGGTAGGATAGAAAGACATACATAGGAGGGAAGGTAGGCCACAGATACAGCTTGAACAGATGAGTTTTTTTTTCTTGAAGGCATCCAGGGAGTCTCATACTCTAAAGCCTAAATGTCTCACACTGGTTTGTGGAGCAACTGATGCTAAAGGTCCCCATGTCTAAATGGTTCCCCTAAGGGTCAGTTTGCCTATGACGTGCCTTTTATTATCTTACTTACTACAACATAAAGAAGCACACATTTATTGTTTGTTCCTCACTGCCCTATTTGTGAAGCCAGACTTTCATTTTCCCTTCAGGTATGAGTTATGGTACCTGCCCCATTTCACAATGTGCAAAATGGTCATGTGATCTGTAAATACACAATGGACAGAGTAACATTGCCACCTTAAAGCTTTCATGTGGAGCAAGCCAAGTTCCGGTAACATGACAGAAGCCACGAAAAGAGAAGTCAAGCCAGGCAGAGGAATTCCAGGTCCCACTCCGTGAAGCAGCCTGTGTACATAGCACACATGTCCAACAGCAGTTCTTACAATTGTTAAAATGGTTTATGGCTTAGGTAATTACACTTGGGTAGCATGTGCACAGTAGTTACAGTAAGACAGCGATGTGGTGTAGTAAGGAGCATGGCTTGTAGCCAAAAGGTCACTGGTTCATATCATTACTGGGGCACTGCTGTTGTACCCTTGGACAAGGTGCTTGATCTAAAATTGCCTCTGTAAATATCTAGCTGTATAAATGGATAAAGTTGTAAGTTGCTTTGGACATGGTCTGCTAAATGACAATAATGTAATGTTATGTAGTTACTATTTAGGTGCAGTGTAAGTATGTGTATGTAGCCCTTACACTTGTTAAAATGGTTATTGCTTTGTACAATTACACTTGTACACCACATTGTGGTTGACACCACAATGTGCACAGTAGGCACAGTGTAAGAATGAGAACCTTTCTCTTCATAGAGGATAGAGGAATGGCAAATGGAAATCCACTCCATAAATCAACATCCCAGTGGGGAAATCTCCACATGCTGTACTGCAATAGAATAGAATAGAATAGAATGCCTTTATTGTCATTGCACATTGTTGTACAACGAAATTTCCTGTGCAGCCCCTGAGATGGTACATTAACATTCCACACAAACATACAAGAAAATAAATATAATAGAAAAAAAAATATATTAAAAAAATATAAAAATATAGTAAAAATGAATAAATAGAATACAAAAAGAAGTGGGATATCAAAAGCTACTGTTGTATATTGTACCTATGCTATTGCAGCATGTAGAAATATTATTGAACTGTGCCAAAAATGTACCACTGTACCAATATTATTGCACTTTATAAACATTATTGCACATTATATACAGATTTGTATGGGAATACTATTCCAGTTGTGTGGGGGTTTATGATGATGCTGGGGGTGGGGGGGGGGGGTGGTAGGTGGGTCAGTGTTTTATGGAGTTCAGTTGAGTAATGGCTCTGTGGTAGAAGCTGTTTTTGAGCCTGGAGGTGCGGGTCTTTAAGGCCCTGTAGCGCCTTCCACATGGCAGCAGAGAGAAGAGGTGATGGCAGGGGTGAGTTGCATTCCTCAGAATGCTGCTGGCTCTGCGGAGGCAGCGTGATCTGAAGGTTCTTCCAGTTGAGGGCAGGGGGAGTCCATTTATTTTCTGGGTTGTGTTTTATGACTCTCTGGAGAGCTCATTCTGTCTGCTGCTGTGCAGTTGGCATACCATGCTGTAATACAGTATGTCATACACTCTCAATAGAGCAGTGGTAGAAGGACACGAGCAGCTCCGGGACAAGTTGGTCTTCCTACGTGTCCTCAAAAAGTAGAGCTGCTGTTGAGCCTTCTTCACCAGAGCAGTGGAGTTGATTGTCCCATGTGGGTCCTCTGTGGATTGGGGTTCCTAGAAACGTTGGAAACCCTCTCCACACACTTCTCCTTGATGTTACAGGAGAGGGTCCTCGTGGTGTCTTCTGAAGTCTATGATGAGGTTCTTTAGTTTTTTTGAGTGTTCAGTCATAGGTTATTCTCTGTGCACCATCCTGCCAGTCTGCAGACTTCACCTCTGTAGGCTGTCCATCATCCCCCATTTGAGATCAATCCCACCACTGTTATGTCGTCTGCAAATTTAATGATTGTGTTTGAGGGATATGTGGAGACGTAATCATATGTGTAAAGAGAATACAGGAGGCCACCAGCCTTGTGGTGCGCTGGTGCTGAGGGTCAGGCTTGGGGAGACGTGGGTGCCTAGTCTGACTGTGGCCAGTGTGGATAGGAAAGTCCTCAATCCACATGCACAGTGGGTTTCTGAGACCCAGCTCAAGGAGTTTAGTGACCAACCTGCTGGGACAATAGTGTTGAATGCAGAGCTGTAGTCTATAAAAAGCATCCTCACATATGTCCCCTTCTGTTCGAGGGGTGGGTCAGTGCTGTGTGGAGAGCCATGCTATGGCATCCTCTGTGGATCTATTTGCTCGGTAGGGCATACTGGTGCTGGGCCAGGGTGGGGGGAGGGTGGATTTGATGTGCTTTAAAACCAGTCTTTTCAAAGCACTTTGCTATGATAGGTGTGAGTGCCACTGGTCTATAGTCATTCAGACCGCTGATGTTGGTCTGTTTGGGCACTGGTATGATTGTGGCTGATTTCAGACAGGCAGGTACAGTAGCCTGGGAAAGGGACAGGTTGAAGATGTCAGTAAACACCTCTGCAAGCTGATGGGTGCAGTCTCTGAGCACTCTTCCTGGAATCTCATCAGGTCCTGCGGCCTTCTTAACATTCACAGTACTGAGAATTCGCCTTACCTCTCATGTCTGTGTGGTAAGTAAGTGACTGGTGGTAGCTGGTGGGGGGTGTGGCTACATTGTCTAACCCTTTTACCCCAAAGTGGGCAAAGAAGCAGTTGAGGTTCTTCTGCCAGCAAGGCATTGTTGTCTGTAGGGTGGGTCCTTTGTTGCTCCTGTAATTGGTGATGTGCTGGATGCCCTGCCACACACGTGTTGGATCCCTGTTGGTGAAGTGTTTCCTCGATCCTTTTCTTGTATGCGCCTTAGCACATTTGATGCCTTTCTTCAGGTTGTGTCTGGCAGCACTGTACTGTTCTCTGTCACCAGATCTGAAGGCTGCGTTGCGGTCTTTCAAGAGGGATCTGGACCTCTTTGTCCATCCATGGTTTCCTGTTTGGGAAAACACGGATGCGTTTGTTTGATAGTGACATTCTCACACAGGTCCTAATGTAGTAGAGTACTGTTGAGGTGTATACATCTACTCAACAGTACTCTACTACATTAGGACCATAATACAGATTTATGCACAAAGGACCCCGTTTCACACCACCGTAAGGCATTGCAAATAATGCATAAGCTAGTGATCAGTGTTTATATTTATAAAATGAAGCTACAAGTGTGTGTAATATGCAAAATAAATGTAAGAGGGCTTGGGCTTGCACAGTTCACTGCAGTCCAGGAGCAGAGGGTGGAGCTATGAGGGAGTGATTCCTGCCTGAATGGAAAAGGATTCAGGTGGTATTGAAGAACAGCAACAAAATGCATTTAAAATTGTGCACTTTTCAGCACCATACAGCGCTATACAAAGGTTTTCAAGAGGGAATCAAAAAACAGAACAAAAAAATCCCCATGGGTAAGTCTGGGAGAAACTGAAAATGATTCCCTGACACTGTACAATGAGATGATAAAGTGAAGCTCATAGAAAACATTTTAACACAAAAATAAATATTACACCCAAATATGTAGAGAGGAGTATATACATCTTTAGAAGAGATTTAGCAGTCTTTTAACGAGAAGCAACCCGAAGCCTGGGGCCAAAAGCTGTTTATGGAAATGTGGTGCAGCGTGGTCACCATGTTTGGTTATGTCAATGCTCTCTCAGAGCGCCTCACTACTGTGGCTCACATCAACATGTGCCGACTCTCAGAGACTAGAAAGGGCGCAGTGTTCCATTCAGAGGTGTATTTCAGTTCCCCCCCGGCTTCCAAACCTGCTGCTTGGAGCCCACAGGCCCCCCTTTCTTGGGCATGTTTTGAAACCATGCTGACGAGTGCCGGGCACAGCTGGCAGGAAGGCTAATCTGGCGGCCAGTGCTCACAGGCCTTATTTACCTCCGCTTACTTTAAGGTTCAACACTTCTTCTTTTTTCAGGGAATAAATGATTCCACTGTTTGGGACACTTTCTGTCACTCACCATCCTTAGTTGCTTTCCATGTCCCTGTATGCAATAACGGTGAGTGATGATAACATTCCCCTGGACAGCTGTAGCGAGACAGGGCGTCAGATAGCAGAACGAATGCGACAGCCACACTGTAAGTAATGTTCACACTGTTGCTTCTAAGTGTAATTATATACACTGTTCTTTACATTACAAATTAATCACGTGCAATGTGTACATTTTTATCGCCTTGTATATTATCATGCCATCTGTGCATACGATTCAAGTTGCACCTTGCCAACACCTGCAAACTGAAGTCAGTAAGAGGGCTGAATTTTAAAAGAAATAGTAAAATAAAATAGAAATGAATAAAAAAAAAAATAAATAAATGCATAAAAAAGTGTGCCAAGAAAGTGTACAAGTATTGTTTTAAACAGGTGTATCTTTATGACACAACATTGGCAATAATAGATTGTGCTGATGAAATATCAGAGGGATGATAATTTCACCACTGGGAAGATAAAGACAGATCAAGATATATTGATGGAAGAAGGCAGTGAAGGCAGTATTTCATCTCTGTTGGAAAATAATACAGTATTGTAGATGGTTGATATTCCCTGTACAGTTTCTGTGGGTCAGAGACTGTTTATTCACCAGAGCAGTAGCTCCCATACCCCTTTATCCCCCCCATGTGCATGTCAGCGCAAGTCTGACATCAGCTCACCTGCCCCCAGATCAAACTTCACCTGTCACAAGAGCAAAGATTGAGCTGGTTTTGGACCAGCGTTTAAGAACACGTTATATTCAGACTGCCAGCTGCTGGCTAGGTCATTAAGGCCCAGGGGATCAAAAAGGCCCAGGTCTGAGAGTATTTAAAACAGCCTCTAGAGCCACTGCCTCAGGTGACACAGAGCCCTCTCTGTGAAACTCAAAATGCCCAGTGTCCCATGGCAACAATTTGGCAGGAGGCGGGGCCAGGATGGGCTTTGATTGGATGGTGGAGGTGAATATATTATCTCATCCATCCAAAGCCATAACAGCTTTGGACAAATGGATTTTTATTATGACATGGAAAAAAAAGGTTGCGACGACATTGTCGGAAAATTTGCTGAAACTGCAGCTCAGTCCATCTTGGCATAATGCTTATCACCTCTAAACATTGATATCTTCATCAATCACCAAGAGTTTTAAAGTTCTCGGCATCGCCAATTTCTTCCTCAGCAGATCTGCCGCGGTGCGATCAATACCTTTATTAATAAGCACCAGAGTTTTTTAAGGTAAGTGGGGTTTTCAGAGTGCCGTTATAGATCAACCAAGGTGATGTCGCTGTATTTTCAAGTAAAGGTGAAAGCTCATAACTCTGAGAACTGTACGTCCGCCAGACAGAGGAGGTTATAGCAATAAAAGACTATG
The DNA here is from genome assembly GCF_013368585.1 of Megalops cyprinoides. NCBI lineage: Eukaryota > Metazoa > Chordata > Actinopteri > Elopiformes > Megalopidae > Megalops > Megalops cyprinoides. Next base: position 4,861,709 of record NC_050593.1, read on the forward strand.
AAAAGAAATCATTCAGGTAATCTCATCAAAGGGCTGTGCCATAATTTGCTTTTGTTTTTGGAAGGAACAAAGAGACATTGCCATCAATATTCCTCGTGACCGGGCATAAAATTCAGTCACACATTAAAGGCATTCTTATTTGCTTATTTTACAAGAATTCTGTTTTGTAGCTGCTGGTTTGGCATGTGAAAATTATTACAGTACATTTATTTGATAGGAGCCACCCTTGCTAGAGACATTTGCAACTTACGAGTTATTCAGTTGCACAACTGATTGTTTATGCAGTGATGAGAGTATAGTATACTTCTGAAGGGTGCAACAGTAGTATCACACAGGATTTAAGCCTTAACCCGCCTGGGTGTAACCACACATCATTAATGCTCCTCTGTGCTGTTATGCCCTAACTTTGCACTGTTTGGGTTAAACACATCTACAATTTGACACTAACTGCCCCGTTTTGCACTCGTTTTACCCTGTTGTGGCCGCCTCTGTATTAGGAATGAATATGAGCCAGTGCAGACAACACACAAGCCGTCAAGGGAGAATCCTACAATACAGTTAGATGAAAGAGTCACTGGTTTGACTGATGTTCATAGTAAAGGAGAGATGATGCTTTAGTGCTGCAGACGTTTGCTTGCCGGTGCAGAGCTCTTCTTTGCATGCCTTACGTATAAATCTCAGTGATTAAAGGTTTAATCTCCATGCTGTTGCTTTTATCATGCACTGTCCTAGAGAGACGTGACGGGAAACTGTCAAATTTATTGACATGTGCAAAGTTTCCTCATGCAAAGGTGGCCAAATGAATCTCCACTGATGTGATCTATAGTCATTTTAACAAGTTGTGCTGTAGTTTTGGATTACTGTCTGCTGTGTGAGAATATCTGAAATGCAGAGTTTATCTAATGAGATCGCATAACGTTCCAGTAATGTTTCAGAGATTTTTCCGGCAGGTTTTTGCATCATAGCTTCAGATTCACTTCCTTAGAGTGATCACTCTAGAGACTTTTGAAACTGACACAAGAATAACTGGTACAAAGAATCAATAAATGACAGAGGGATAAAAATGGATTTCAAGTAGATTTGGTAAACTTGAGAGCACTTGCCCCAACATTTAGTCACAAACACATTAATGTAAAAACTCACACACTGTAGGTTGCAGAATTTTGCTTTGTTTGGTAACAACATCGGTTATCTGTTTCAGTCACCAGTCCTTCATCAAAAGATGAGAAAAAGGAAGAATGCTGAGTATAATCAAGGAATTAATTATAGAACTGCAGTGATAATCTCCCTTTTAGTTTCATATTATATTGTGTAACTGAATAATACTGAAATATGTTGTGTACAATGCAGATTTGTGAATGTGAATTTTCAGATGTGTTCAAGTTGCTTTTAATTCCTAAATTACTTTTAACTGAATAAAAATTAACTTAAGGTCACATGTATTCTTGTGTCCTTATATGGCCATCCATCCACATACCATCTGTCTTGTACAATAGGAAAATACCAATTTTGTATTGCGCAATCTAACACATAATTCTGAGTTCAAATTGTGTTCTTTACACATCCTACAGTGAAAGTCTTTGTGAAGATCATTGCATAAGGTATAATCTTTATTGGCATTATTGCTGTATGAATCATTAGAATCAGCTTTGACCAACAACTCTGGCTTAGCCAATTTGAAGGCCCAGTGGATTTTTTTATACGACTGAGCCCTGATTACATCAATTAGATTCTGTTAAGTTCAATGCTTATCCTTACTCTTGAAAAGTTTGGACATAAAGAGAAAATGAAGACTGCTAAATTACAATCCCTTAATCACTGGAGTTGAACAGCCCTGGTCTAACCCATGTGGGTGTAGAAATCACTTAAGAGGCACTTTCAGTCAAATGTATTCCTGTCTTGAAATGTATATTTCATGAATATTAAACACCTTATGCAATTAGTGGTCTTGAAGAGGGAAATAAAACAGACACCAACAAGACCATTGCTCTGCCTAAGAGGAAACTCATCTAGGTATTATCAGATTAGTGCCAGAAAAGAGTCTTACATCGATTGATCCTTGCATGTAAGAACCTCTTCTCCCTTGATGTTTTTTCATAATCCTTGACACAGGCATCATTGAAATGCAGTATCAAAGTGCTCTGCAAGAAACAATTATTTACTTTAATGCAGTTTACACTCAGCTCACAATCTGATAAAAAAGCTAGTTTGGTAAAAGCTTGTTAGGAGTGAAGAGAGTTAAGAGAAGGAGGGAAGAGAAGAGGAAGAAATATAGAGAAACAGAGCAAAGCCTAGCCGCTGAATAAGTACAATATAGCTAAATAGGACTGGCTATGACACTGCCAAACCAGAGAACCTAAGACACACCTGCAGTTCATGTTAAAATGTGAAAAAAAATCTACCAAAAATCTGAAAATTATTTCCCTCAAATAATTAAAATATGTCCCACAATGTCTACTCTTCCTGACAATCAAATGTATAACCCTGCATGCCACCGTCTGTAGGACAATGGGTGGAAATGAGCTGTTTAAACATAGTTCTTCAATATTAATAGTGGTAGTATTAGTAGTAGCAGAAGTAGTAGTAGTAATAGTAGTATTATCAGCAATAGTAGTAGCATTTTTTATTAGCATCCTTAGAGATGTAATAAAAGGAAGGTTACCTTAACATATTCAAGGCCTAAAACTCTGACTCTTGACATGCTAACAGTTTGATTCCTTGAGCTCATGAGAGACAGTAAGAGGAAAGATAGGGATAGAAAGAGAGAGAACGAGAGAGAGAGAGAGAGAGAGAGAGAGAGAGAGAGAGAGAGAGAGAGAGAGAGAACGAGAGAGAACGAGAGAGAGAGAGAGAGGTGGCCATTTGTGGAGCAATGTGGAAATGGAAAAACAGCGGGAGTGACGGCAGAAAAAATGCACAGACAGAAATGTGAAAAGAATGAAGGGATTTTAAGTGATGTACAGTGTGCACCACAGAGACTCCATAACTGGCCAGCCTTGTCGTGCTCACACAATCACCCTGTGGGTGCTCCCCTTTGCCCCGGCTTCAAACACAGACACAAAATTAATATGTAAATAAATAACAAGGAGAAGATGAAGAGTATCAATAACAAACGGCCCGATAGTAACCGATAAAATGGATTGATATGGATTTTAATAAGATGGCTGGCTATAACAAGAAGAGTTTTTTAGTAGAAGTAGAAGAAGTATTTTAATTGCATTTGTACCGCAATTTCTCGTACCATTGTGTTCTGCACCACATCATATGACAGTGCACATTTTATATATATAGCCTATACATTATGAAAAGTTGATCAAATTGTACAGTGCCAATTTATGGGGAAGTGAACAGAAGGATATGTCTGAGAGAAACTGAGGATTGTTTTGAACTCAGCTAATCCTCAGAACCTTGGAGAGCGACCTGGTTTTGGCTAGCAGTGAAGGGGGCTTGGATTAGCACCTTGGACAGTGTCCTGCTGCCAGGCTTCTGAGGCCAGCACAGTGCAGCAGACAGAAGCAGTAGTGGCAGTGGACCAAAGCAGTGCACAGAAAACCGGGACACTCTTAGGATTGTGAGAAAGTGCAACATCTCACTGCTGAAGAGCAGCAGAGTCTGTCATTTTCTGTCACAGACATTATGGTCTTGGGTAGTCCAGATAAAAAAAAAAAGATATCTGATGATTTCTCTTAGGGGCTTCAATAGTTTGTATTCCATCAAACTGTTCTTGATTGAGGGATATCAATATGTATACAGAGAAACACACACACACACACACGCACACACACACGCACACACACTGCAACATAAAACTTGCTAGACTGTATTGAATATTCTCTTAGACACATCCCATGCTACTTCAAGTTGTTTTCTCCTGTCCTTCAGCAATATTTCCAAGCAGCTCAGTTTCACAACATGCTCTTCATATTCTCTGCAAATCACCAAACTAAAAGAAGCGGGAGTGGAAACTACAGAGGGAAAGAGCGTACAGTTGCATGTCGCTGCAGCTTGGTTACTCAGTGTCTCCACCTCGCGTGATGAGCAGATCCTCTCCACCTTGCATGCCACTGCTTTAATTAGAAAGTGAGCCACTGCCGATGCCATCTAATTCATTCCTTTTAAAGAGTAGGAAAGTAAGAAATGTGTGGGAGAGTTTTGCACGGGTGGGACTGTGTGTTTTGCATCTCTTTTTGTGTCTTTTAAGGTTCAGAACCACTGCAGAATCTTGGTCACAAAGGGAGCTTCCACTTCTGGTGGCAGCCATAAGGTATATCAGGTTACAGCGGTGATCAGGACTGCTCAGAGATGGTCCTCACACCTACACACCAAACTCCTCCACAGGGAGTTAGCGAATAATAATTAAGGTAATAAAAAAGGTTAACAAAATGTATAATCTGATTTGTACGTGATTGATCACAGGAGAAGCCAGAACTACACACGCAAGAAAGTCACTTCACAGATGCCGTACTTTACTTATCTTGAAGGTTGTCAACGGTCACATTTTATAAGTTGTGAGGGCAGTTCAGTGGAAGCCAGCTTTGAGAACAGCCTTTAATGATGATGAGAGTGGCGGGAGTAGATACGATTGGTAAGGATCACAAAGGTTGAAATCTAGCTAGCTTGTTGAAGCTTGGTGTCAGGGCACAGGCACAGACTCAAACGCAGACCAGGCATTCTCAGGTTCCAAGGGGTTTATTTAGAATCCTAAGGCAAGCTCGCGGTGGCAGAACAGGCAGGGTCAAAAACCAGGAAGGCAGTCCGAAGCAGAACAACAAGGAGCTGGGATCAAAAACAGAAACAGGTTGGGTCAAACCGGGTAGGCAGGCAGATCAGGCAACCAAGGCAGGACGGCAGGCAGGGACAAGGTAGGCAGTCAGGCAGGAGCCAGCACGGGTTTAGCAACACCAGAAAACAGGCAAGTGCACAACAGAGAAAACACTGAGACGAAATGAAAACAAGACAGAGACAAGCAGGGTAGATATAGGGCTGGGCTGATGAGGAGATGGGATGCAAGTGGGCAGGCAGGCAGGTGGAGGCGATCAGGGAATCAGGTGGGTGGGGACAGGGAGAGCAGAGCAAAGCTGGAACACATGGGAACTGTAAACAAAAGCACATGGACAACACTGACAGACAGGGAGAACACAAAAACAACAGCTAGGGGGCTGAAGTACTGACACTTGGTGCCACAATTATAGGGGAAGTAGAACTGACCAATCACCTAGATGTGTTGTACAATCTCTTCACCCTGTGCAACAACCACAGACATAATCACCACCGGTGAAAGGAGAAGTGTGAGGATAAAGATGCCTCATTCTCAGCCAATAAAACTTAAGTAAAAAGAGAACAGGATTTGCCACTGCATTCCCTGCTGAGCATTTCTGAAGAGGTGAAACATTTAATCAAAACCGTGCCACGTTTCACAGAAAAAAAAGCAATTACTGGGCTGTGGCATGCTATGGATGCTCCTTGGTGAGTCGTTTCAAATATTCCTCAGCGATTTTGCTCAAAAATTCTGTCTGTGTGGAGAAGCCCGCTGCTTCCGTGCAGCACCTCCATGAGATAACCTATGGGAATGCCCCCTCAGCGTGTGCAGACGAATTTGCACTGCACCAGTTTCTGTTTCATTTGGGAACACAATCTGCCAAAGCTATGCAATTTCAAAGGGAATGACATTGAAAGGACAAGAACATTGTGCAGTACACCTGTTACTAAAGGATGGTAATGATTGGCACATGGAGGTACATGTAAATGTTACCTTCACCACCCCCCTTTCTTCTTGGCTCTTCTGAATATGTTTATTTTTCCCCTTTTCTCATTAAAAGTTTTTTAATAAGAAAAACACCAGCACACTGCATAGCACTACTGTTTATTAAACAAAAATGCCAATGTTTCTTTCTGCATGACCTGCATCAGAGCATGCACAAATCCTTTTAAGTTTTTCACAAGGTTGAGGCTTGCTGCACTCTTTTCACAAAATTTTAGAAATGTGACGTTTACCTTCAGTGTTTTAAACACTGAAATATATCCATAGTAAAATGTATCCTACCTGTGGATGGTAAGGGAGCTAGTTTATATTATTTCCGTTATAGCAGATGACAACTGAATTTTATAAATTATTCATACATGGAGTTATAGATTTACTGAAGGAATGTAGGCTAAGGCACTTCAGGCAAGATTTACACAGACCTTCGTGGGAAGGTTATCTGTCTTTAGCCATGGTCCAGCAACCCTCGTTATGTAACTGTAGATAAAAGGAAATGTCTGGTATATATGAGATAATTGCTCTAATCCTCATAAGAAATTGGAGGTGTGCATAATTCAAATACGATTAAGCTGAATTATCAGATGCAGAGGTTCTGTTCATGCTAAACCTAGAAACAGTTCATCTTTGTGGTTAATTTCCATGTTTGGCAGCCAATTAGACCTCTTTACTTTCGACTCTACATTTGGAACATCCTCACGTTGTTTTAGATATTGGGGACACACTATGGGTAAGTGGATGGGAAACTGCGGCTACTACCAAGAAGCTGCTTGCTAAAATCGCAGATAGACTATTACTGCACCCCCAAAATAAGGAATTAACCTGGATTGTTTAAAAAATATCACACTGCATAAATGGATAATACATAAAATGTAAATTAGAAAAGTTACCCTTCATTATTGGATTGAAAAAAATGTATTCATAATAATAAACAGACCACTTAATGAGATGAATTAACAAGGTACTGATTATTTGTTTATTGTGCAGCGGCACAAGTCTCCCACTTCATTGTCAGTTCAGACATTCTCGGCACCACCTTCTCTTTCACAGTTTCAATCACTCACAGCTCTACAGCAGCAGAAGACCCCTCCGGATACCACTCCTGTTAGCTAAGAACAGAAAACGAGGCTACAGTGGGCACAGGCTCACCAAAACCGGTAGACGACTGGAAAAACATCACCTGGTCTGATGAATCTGGATTTCTGCTGCGACATGCAGATAATAGGGTCAGAAGTTGGCGTAAACAACATGAATCCAAGGATCCATTCTGTCTTGTTGCAACAGTTCAGGCTAGAGGTGGTGGTGTAATGGTGTGGGGAACATTTTCTTGGCACACATTAGGCACCTTAATACCAATTAAGCATCGTTCAAATGCCACAGTATTGTTGAGTATTGTTGCTGACCATGTGCATCCCTTTATGACCACGGTCTACCCATCTTCTAATGGCTACTTCCAGCAGGATAACTCGCCATGCCACAAAGCACTCAAACTGGTTCTAGGGACATGATAATGAGTTCAGTGTACTCCAATGGCCTCCACAGTCACCAGATCTCAATCCAATAGAGCACCTTTGGGATGTGGTGGAACGGGACATTCACAGCATGAATGTGCAGCCGACAAATCTGCAGCAACTGCATGATGGTGTCATGTCAGCATGGAGCAGAATCTCTAAGGAATGTTTCCAGCACCTTGTTGAATCCATGCTGTGAAAAATTCAGGCTCTGGGAGTAAAGGGGGTCCTACCCACTATTAGAGAGGAGTACTTAATAAAGTGGTCACTAAGTGTGTGTGTGTATATATATATATGTATATATATATATATATATATATATATATATGTGTATAGTATATTTACTGTACACATATAGCTTTACCTCCATGAAAAATGGCCTGAGCAGGCAGTAAAATCTCCTTTATCTTCACTTTGCTGCAGCTCTCATAATATTTCCCCTTGGCTTTTGTTGTCTGCTTTTTCCCCATTGAATGAAAGAGGATGTTTGTGTTCCAATCTTCTGGCCAGTGTATGGACAGCTTACAGATCTCAAATAGATCAAAGACAGAGTCTCTGAAGTAAAAAGAACCCTTGGTTGATTTAAAGGAGAGAAAACAACAGAGTGGAGAAAATGACCTTCGCTCGTCTCTTTGTTAAGATGGCTTTCTTCAGGTAAACAGCTCACCCGGGTAAGGACGCTGTATGCACAGCGGGAGCTTAATTACTGAGTCTGTTATTTATTTATTTATTTGCTTTTTCTTTCAGACAACATCTAATTGTGTGTCTGGCAATGTGGGTAAACACTCAAGCCCTCCACTGCTTTTCCACAGCCCGTTGCTGCGCCTGATCGCCAAACCACCTGTTCCGGGCCTGCCCTGGCGGAAATGTCGATTATGGAAAGATGAGGCTTCGGGAGAGGGGTGGACGAACGGTGAGCTGATGAATTCATAAACACCTCTGTTCTCTCCCCACTGTTCTCTCACAGAACACAATGAAGAGGAAGAGGAAGACATGAAATAAGTAATAAATAAATACAACAAAGCATCAAGCATCACATCAAGCATCACATCAGCATAGTAAAAAGTAGTAAAAATGATCATGCCCATGTTTTTGAGGTTGCTTCTTTGTTTTGAATACCTGAGACAGACAGGCTTACATTTTCCATGACCACTATGCTTCTCTCAGCATTTTTATCCAACACCCATTTTGACTTCCTATACATTACTCCCAGTTTACATACTACAGCTAAATATTTGCTGAGGCAATTCGGATTATGTGCTCTGCTTACAAGAAGCCAAAGCAATCCCTTGACTGGGATTTAAACCTGAAACCTTCTGGTTGCAAGGCAGTTCCACAATCCCTACTCCCCACTGCCACCTTTGATCACAAGCCTGGATAATCAAAAGCATAGTTTTGATTATCTACCTGCGGGTGCCCAGTGCAGACATCCACAACATCCACAAATGTGGAAAATCAATACTAATTCTCATAAAAATATATATTCACCATAAAAATATAGTGTTTTTCAGTATTTCATTCCAAAAGGACAATTACTGACAGACTGCCAATCATTAGAAGCCTCTTTATCGTATATGTTCAATAGAATGCATGTTTCTAGAATAACAGTTGTTAGCAGCATCCTTGTCACCCATGACATTTCATTGACTGAGAAGTGGTTAAATCTGTTTGGAGGCAGGGAAAAACACCCACTTGAGGTGGATTGCAGAGAAAGGCAAAAAAAAAACACACACAAATAAAACATTTACTTCATATTGTCAGTCATGGCACTTTTAAAAGCTATATTTTTCTGCCTTAGTATTCAGAATGTGTGTCAGATTTATAGTTGATTCCTATGATTGCCCTGGAGTACGTTCTGTAGTCTTTTCCAGGAAATGGAAGTGTCCTGTTTGCAGTCCAAAACATCTGCCATCAAAGCAGGAACACAGAAGCACATGCACAGACACAAACACGTGCACACCCATTCAGGATGTGTGTGTACCATCTTCACTCTTTTGGCATCTGACATTGAAAAATAAAAAAAGAGCAACAAAAAATTTGATTGGCAGACCAGGTCCGCTGCACTCTGGGTACAACCAAACCGGCCTCTGTGTTGGATTTGAATTTTAAAGGCAGAAAGTTCTAGAGCTGTCGGTCTCAGGAGTGTCGGAGGGATAAGGGTGGGATGAGGGTGGGGGCGGAGACATGGTGGGTAGGTTGGTTCCTTTCCAAAGCAGCGGTCACCTGGAAAGTTAATACAGTCAGCTGCACTCATTGATGTGCAGTAGCACAGCATGACAGGGCAGGCTACATCTGCAGTCGCGGTCATCCGTGTAAACTTTGCAAGCCACACTTAACTTGTAGCTGCAATCTGGGTCTCTGGGTCACACAGTATGGCAATGAGCGGAAATCTTTCTATTGCATTGTCCTGATGAGAGCAATAGTTTTACAACCCCTGCCCTGATGCACCAAATAACATAAGCCTGGTAAATAAACAAAAGCAGATACCGCATTTGGAAAAGCATTATTTAAACACAGAAGTGCAGGCTGTCCTCTCACTAATCTCTCAGGTAGTGATTTACTGTGAGGACAAATGTGCATAAGCAAAGGAAAGGGAAAATAACAAACATGCTATTTTTTTGTTTGTATTTATAATCCTGCCAGCCTACCCACACTCAATTCATGGGGAATAGGGTGGTATATTATATATTTGGTCAAATTATTCAATTATTACGCAGCTTCAAAATACTGTGCATAAGCTAATGTTTGCGCTGCCCCTGAGTTCAGTATGGTTGTAAATTGTGTGTAGTGACTTAAAAAGGCCACATCTAAAACAACATTATTTTCTAAATGTCACACTATAAATATCGCACTTTATCGTGCATGCACAATGCACCTGTCTTAACAATATTTTTTTAAAGAAGATAAACTTCATCAAGAGGCAGTGATTTGCATATTGGAGAAATTTCGTTCATCATTTTTCAAGCAGCAAATCGCTCTGTTGATCTCAGGGCATCACAGGTCAATATGGCTCTCTCCTTTAAATCCACACAAAGGGGAGTCATAAATCCTTTCAGCTGCAGATACAGGACAACAAATAGCTTTTGACAACATCTCTCACAGCAAGCCAAACATGTTAGCAAGCCAGGGGCAGCATGGGTACTAAAGTATTAGAAATGAGTACATCATTCTTGCTGGAACTGCATAATACTCAAGATTGGATCTAAGGGAGAGTAAAGCCAAAGGAACATGAGATCTCATGCCGTGTCCAACCAGCGACTGGCCAGCTATCAGTGAGACACCACAGTGATGAAATTTAATGTGACCGTGAAATCTCTATTAGATTGTTGCAGCTGCAAAGCATCTTTCCGTGGGTTAGTTTTCTGTCTGTTGGGGTACTGCTGGTGGGGTACAGGTACTGCTGCACATGCATGCATCTGGGTAGCTGGGCAGATATTTGGACCATCAAGTTAGTCTTGGGAGGTTGTGTCTGAGTTTGATCACAGTGCTCATGGGTGGAGCTGCTGAGCACCACTTGAAACCAATTTTGCTTTGTTGTAAACTTTTTAATTAATTTTTAAAAAATTAACTTTCACATATAAGAAATAATTTCATTTTTACTGGAGAATGAATATACACATTTGCTGGGAGTAATACAGAATAACATTAAAACAGAAATATTAAAAGCACACACACAACCACACACACACACACACACACACACACACACACTCACATGTGCATGCCTGTACACACATACTCATAAATTTACACACTTGTTTTTTTTAACCCTTTCAAAAAAGTAATTGGCAGTAAAATCTTTCCTACCTCATGATAGTGTTTACCATAAGGACACTGGAGTTTGCAGTTTCACAGTAGATTTTTCCAGTCTAATTATGGACTGCAGATAGGGGCAGAGCTATTTTAATTAATATTCAGCTGACAGCATATTGCTTGTGTGGTTCCAATATAGAGACACAATGTAAAAACTACCTCAATGTACAGAAAACAGGGAAAATGACATTCCCGACAGTTTTCCATTAAAATAGCGGATGTCTGGGCCAATATGCTGGCTGGCCGAGGTGGTTAGTTGCTGTCAATCAGCACATATAACCTGAATTTGCAAACAAACTCATTTGAATAATGAAATCTAAGGTTAAAGTACAGTCAGGGATGCTGAATCAGGTAATATGCACACTTACTTGTGTGATGTGCACACAGATGTGTTCTATTGAAAACTATTAATGTCACATGTGTTCAAACTACTGTGGATATTTCACCACCTCTTACAAATATCCTTGCATCCATATGGTGCATGTACATAGAGGGCCTCACCACTGATCCAGGATCACCTCACACAGCTCTACTCATAGCGAAGCCCCAAGCATTTAAGGCTGTTAACTGATACAGAATCAGTGCTTGGGAGGCACTGTTTATCTACACTACGCGCAAGGTGTACTGCAGCGCTGCAGGTGTGCTCCCCACACTGGGGCACGCAGCAGGGATTTCCTGCCACCCGTGTCTCTGAAAAGGAGGAGAGGGATTTGGACAGCATGAGCGAGTAGGGTCTGGCCTTGTGCTTGCCAGTGCGTTGTGGACTCCCACAGGGTACTGATGCAAGCTCAGAGGCTGGTGTTCAAGAGAACCTCTTCAACCAGGTACCCCAGGGTGGGGGACATGAGTAGACATGAACACAAATTATTTGTGGGTAAGTCAAGGCCTTGTTGCTATGGTGACTTTGGAGACTGCCAAGGTTAAGAGGGATTCCCGCAGATGTACACGACTCCCCTGTTGAGAAATGCTGCAGAGGGTCAAGCTGTTGCATGCAGGACTCATACTGTGGACAGGTGAATATTGTCATTAATCCTGGATTCCATGATGCAGGTGTAGCTAGCCTTGTCCTATTGGCTAGTCAGTGCAAACTGTAAACTGGTACTCAGACTTGCTGTAATGAACATGTTAGGAGACGGATTGGAGGACTGGGGACTCCAGCGAATGCATTCATTCCACTCATTTCGAAACATTGCAGGTTCCAACAGTAGGTGCTCCAAAGAATTTTGATTTTGATCACTCAACCAACCCAGTCATTGAGCCAACAGGAGTATTTATTTTTAATAACTGACAGCAAAAGGTTGCATTTGTGCCCTTGACTCCAGCAATGTCTTACGTACCGCATTCTAGGAAATGCATGAAAATGTATATATCTGCTAAACCAGTTTGGCTAAGTGACCCTTTAGAAATAGCATTGGATTTAGATTTTGCCTTTGTTTGTTCTCAGAATGCAGATGCTTTGGCTAGTATGAAATCAGAGCAACATCAGGGACATTCGAATTCTCACAATGTCTTGGGCAGTCTGGGGAGGAAGTACTGTGGAACAAACTCCTCATGGTAGGTGAATTACATTTTAGACACTCCAAATGATCCATGAAAAAAAAAGAAAAAAGAGACAAAAAAACATTTCAGCTGAAGACACTCCTGATGTTCCACTATTGCCTAATTAAAATGTGTTATTGTTGAAATATAAAAAGTTTTGTATCTTAGAAAAAAATAAAATATCACTAGTAAAAAATCTAAAAACTAAATGTCAATGGATTTTTGTAATTGTGGTCTGTGGAATGTAATTCCTTTAACACATGTTGGAGAGTGACTTGTCAGCATAGATGTACACACAATGTACAATTCTGAGCATTGCATCAGCTTGTAGGGAAATACATTTTAAACACAGAAACTGTCACGTGACCCTAGGATATTTAAGAGATAGCAACTGATTATAGCGAGACCAGACGAGTTTCTCACACTTTTCTTTCATGCTTAAGAGAATCTGAGAAGTCTGGAAGAGGTTTACCATGTGTGAAAGGCCTCTAATTAAGCTGTGGGAGTACGCTGCAGCAGACACAAGCATATACGCTATGCTGCCCTATAGGTCATGACTTCAACATCTGTGCATTTGAACAGTTGTCCTCTTTCCAGCTATACCCATCATTCTCCTCGCAGCTCAGGCAGTGGTGTCTCCCAGCATCTATGGTCCAAACCTGATAGGAATGTGAGTGCTAAGAGGAGCCTCCCCCAAGCTCCTGCATGAACATTGTTTCCTGAATAAGGAGGTGGAATGGAGGGCTGTATCATAAGAGCACACAATATATTCCAGGACCACCCACATTCTCCACTGCACCCTCATGACCAAAAAGACAACACAGTTGCTCCCCCCGAACATATATTCAGAAGAACCTTAACCATTCAGACAATACAGAGATTAGACATTTATGAAAGATCAAAGCACATTCTTCAACATCATCAACAAGGTCAGAAGCAAGCTGACACAGCTGTTGCACATAGCAGACTGCAGAGCTTTTTTTTTTTATTCACTATGAGCGCAGATGCCTTTTCAGTCACATGGGCTGCCTTTCATTACTGCCGTTATGCATTTCTTTCAGAGGCACGCAGTTGATATTTGCTTGGTTGCGGCTCCACCGAGGAGGAGGAGCACATCCTGCTGTGCTTCCTCTGTCTGTCAGAACTCTGGACCGGCCCCGCTTCAGCCTGAGCAAGTGAGCCCAGCTCCTTTCAGTCCAGGCTATTTGAACAAAATGACTCATTGAGCTGATGAATCAGAGCCGGAAAGCCCCCGCTTGTCCTCTGCCTCTCTCACTACAAGGAAAGAGCCAATTACGGTGAGCCCACCACGTCAGATCTGTAGGTCAGGTGCAGGAGAAGAGGTAATTGCACCCTCAGGAGCATCAGTGGTGGGGTGGGGGTGGAAAATGCCTCACAATTATGATGCAGTGTGAAAAAAGTTAAGCTGTAATTTAGCAGAAAGTGATCGCCGGGTGGCAATCCTAATTCCCAACCACCAACACCATTATGGCTTTTACAAAAAAGGACATTTCCTCATGGCCAGACGATTACCTCACATGGCATGAAACCTTCTCCTCTTTGACGCAGGAGAACAATTTGCTCCCTTTACATTTTTAATTAGGCCTTCACTGTCAATCAATGGACATCTTCGCAGATCATTGAGGACTCATTCCCTCTAACAATTATGCACGCGCCCCCAAGCATCTCTGACATATTCAGTGTCTTGTGATTAGGAAACATGAGCAAATGAGGTGGGGCGAATCCAGCCCACCCATGTGCACCACAAAGCATTCCAGCTCAAGGACCAGCCTCTCTGTGTTCTACATGTGTGCAGAAACCAAGCCAGTGCTCTCCCTTGCCATTAACTGCTTGCTGGTTTAATTGCACGGTTAAATGGTTCAACAAGTGTAAAATATGTTTAGTGATATGAAACCGGCTTGAATGAAAAATGTACTTTAACATGGTCCGTCATCTGAATGTCAACCTCACCCCTTTCACCATGTTGTGTTTTGGAGAGGATTTTAAATGTGATAACCAAACAAGGCATACTAAACTCATACATCTAGATAATAATAAAAATAAATAAACAACTCACATCATCATAATAAACATACAAAAGGATTATGCATAACAGAGTGTACAGCATGAGAGCAACAGTAGGCTGGAGATGAGATTCGGGGGGGGGGGGGGGGGGGGGGCAGGAGACTTGAAAGACGCTTGCACTCTGAAGGGCACTGCAGATGTCATGGGATGAAAAGGAGACACAGTCTGAGTCTGAAGTGGTCTTGCCCTCTGAGGCCCAGCTCACAAAGCCCTGACCTCTTATCTCCTACCTCCAACACTCGTCAAAGTTGGGGCCAGCAAGGGCAACTGAGCTAACAAGAAGAAAGTTCACAAGAAAATAAATTACCTTCATGGAGGGGTTGCAGGAGTAGTCCATGCATTCAACCTAACCACAGCTGTGATTTGTCCTTAACTTTGAATAATAACATTAAACAAAAGTTGTTTTTGTGCACACTATGTTGAGAGCTTGACAGCCACAGAAATTAATGGAATACATTAATACAGTATGCGCTGCTCCTTGATTTTACCAGTATAAGTTAACAACTACATTCTGCTTAGAGAATCCATGTGGAGAACTGAATGGCTTTTATTCCAATGTGTTGTCTTAAAAGGGGAATCTGAATGCTTATGCTCTAGGGATAATCTTCAACATGAACAGCATGATCACAGATGCCAGTAGTTACTCATTTTACTTGCCTGAGGAGGTTACCACAGATATTCTACTATGGTCAGGTATTCTGCACCTACATTCCTTATGTCTGCTATCTAAGAAGTTACTGTTAGTAGCAAGAACAGGAAGTTTTGGTTTGTAACATAGCTGTCACCAGTCCTATGTAGACTATGGACCATGTCCCTTCAGGATTGTTGAGAACAAGCCAGTGAGCAGAGCTCTGCTAGCTTCAACAATGGCGGTGACACAGTTTTTGATGTGAGGAGGTACACTGTGCTGACCATTTGTTCAGTTTATGGAATGTCTACGGTACTTGGACATTGAATGGCAATACACTATCTGCTACTCATCTTAATTCCTCTAAGTGTGAGTGAAGGTGGGGTATCTTTAAGTTGAGAGAAAACAGGCCAAACTGAGCTGTGTACAGTATTGGTATAAGTTTTACTTAATCACTTAGTGGGGTTATTTTATACCTATTTATTTGTCATTTTGTAAAACTGAGTAGAATTTGAGCGGCACATGTATGTCCCCTGTAGTAATGCCCCCAGGAGTAATCACTATATATTACATGCTTGGTGTCACATGTGAAATCATAATTATACGGAGCAACATTTTCAGTTTAGTGTCTTTTTAGAATTACTTGTCACTCTGAAATGGCTCTGGACTTTGCTTATTGATGTTGATCTTCCTCACAACTGATAGTGTATTTACATGTATTTTCTCAGGACATAGCAAGAATGAAGGGCCAACTGAAGCTGTTGCTAAACCACACACAGGGAATGAACTGCAGTGACCTCATCTGTCTGTGTACATTCACTGGATTTGCTTACAAGATGTGAACATACTCCAGCCTCCATCGCAGGGAATGTGAATCCAGTGCTTGCCACTTAAATGCTCATGGTGGAAGTCTGTGTGTCACAACAGGCTTCTTGCTTTCAATTTTGCCTCTTTAAAAAACAACCAAAAAAATAAATCATTAAACACAATGTCTGAAGCAACCAGCACTGTGATCATCCACAGAATGACGCTCCAATGGCATATCACATGAATAAACTCAGGGATGGATTATAAAAAACAAAAAGAAGAAATAAAATAAGATGAGTGGCAAGCATGAAAGCCATAATCTCTTTTCCTTTAGAGGCAGAGAATGAACATCTCACGCAGCATGTTTAGCAGTCTTAAAATGATGGAAGCAGGGACAATTAGTCAGGATGTCTGCAATGGTACAGTTTGCATGTGCTTAGTCTTACAGGTACCCAAAAGTTGCTCTCTGTCAAAGCCATGTTTTCAGTTCCTGTAGTCATCAGCAAATGGTGCATTGTTTTAACCCTGTAAAGCCCAAATATAGAAAAAAATGAGCAATTTTTTATGTTTTAGTAAGTTTTCAGGGAAATGATGCAATATTGCAACATTGGCCCTAGTTGGGAGCAGAATTTCTGTATTTGTACTCACATTGTCTGAACAACTATACAGAACAACTAGGGGTTCATTTTCAGGGTTGATTGCTTATGTTGCCCTATAACAGTATATGTCACGAATAATAATCGCACAACAGTGATATTTTTATGAATAGTCATTTATTAATAAAAAAGGGATACAATTGTTTTTACAAAACTGAATTTCGTCTTAGTCCCAGTGTTCAGTCATGTTCATTTGCAATGATAGTCCCAAAGACAGTTCTTTTCCTCTGAAAAGCAAAGATGAACATTGCACTTGCTGCATGATATCCAATTGGACAGTAGTTCAAGTGCGGCCACCATTTTGTTGCATGAGGTGCATTATTACTGTGGTATGCATATATTAAATATTGATAGAGTGGACACAATTTGCAAGCTTAAATCCCCAAAAGTGTAGCACTGTTCATACTTTACCCAGTACTTGCAGCATACCAATGTGAGTAAGAGCCTACCTATATCTTCTGTCAATACCAGAGGTAACACACAAAGCATACAGCCTGCAGTTCCACTGTCCTTTGATACACCAGTTGCAAAACCTTCACCAGTTCAAATGAATGCAAAATATGTTTAGACAATGCTAGCTAATTCACAAAATATCTTGTATTGTGTCTCTGTCATTGTCTTCACTGTATACATTTTTAATGAAACCAATGGTTTGTAATTTTATGGGAGGTGTTGTTCATGTTTATCTAGCAGTAATACTTTCACTCAGAGGAAAGGCTAAATATCCTGGATAAATGAATAAAATAATTATTCATATTTTGACAGTCTCCTATATTCTTCCAGGCAGCTACCACATTGTCAGTGCTTCGTCCCCTTAGCGGTGGTGTTTTCGTTTTTCCCTGTCCATGTGCTCTTGTTTTCCATGTGTTCTAGCCCTGTCCCGCTCCCCACCTGGTCTCCGCCTGCCTGATTGCCTCATTGCCTTCACCTGCCTGCCTGCCCACCTGCATCCCATCTCCTCGTCACCCCAGCCCTATATCTTCCCTGCGTGTCTCTGTCTTGTTGCTAGCTCACCACAGTGTGTTGCACCTGTTGCGTCCCCGCCGTTGTTCTGTCTGCATGTTTTTCCTGTTCTCGACCCTGCCTGTATCCAGACCTCGTTTTTGCCTGCCACCTTGCCATGACTGCCCGATTGCCTGCCTGCCCGGTTCCCGACCCTGATTCTGGCCATGGACTGCCTTCCGGTTTTCGACCCTGCCTGTTTCTGATTTGCGATTTGCCTGACGATTTCAATAAAGACGCTTGGAACCTGAAGCTCCCGTGGTCTGCGCCTGAGTCCTTGCCTGAGCCCTGACACACATTTACCATACTATGCATACTCTTCTTATTATTATGAACTTAATATCTTAATAATTTTCTTGTGTTCCTCATGTTACTCTTTATACATTTATGCGGACACTTCAGATATTTGCATCCCTCTTCACCTCATTGCTGTCTCTTTAATACAGTTTTCACCAAATCCGTGATCAGTGTCTCCTACTACTTCAAAGTTTTGGCACGTACAAACACTTAATTAACAAGCCGAGCTTGAGTAAGCTGGATCATATTAATCTTACGAGGCTGTTGTGAAATGGAATAAGCCTGACTTGGATTATTATTAGTAAAGCTGGATGACTTTACATAAGCCTGAATTTGTCAAACTAGCTTTGTGACAAACTGAAGTAACTAAAAAAACCATAATATATATACACATTTATTCATTTGGCAGCCACTTTTATCCAAAGCGACTTACAAGTGAGGTACAATACAACACAAGTGAAAAACCATACTGGGTTAACAATATTAGAAGTACTGCATGACAAAGTTCCAAGGGTTGGCCAGGCGAGGTACCAACTAGCAGGTGAAGCCAACGAGTGTGTTAAGCCATTACAACCAAACCACTTTCTTTAAACCATTACAACCAAATCATTACACCAAACCATTACATTAAACTATTACAGCCAAACCATTGAGTTCAGTAAGCAGTGAGTTCAGGTACTTAGGTGCAGTTTTGTTGGTCACCCTGTACACGAGCATCAAGGCCTTGAACATGATGCGGGCAGCTACAGGGAGCCAGTGGAGTGAGACTAAGAGGGGTATAACATAGGCCCTTTTTGGTTGGCTAAAAATCAGACGTGCAGCTGCGTTCTGTATCAGCTGCAGAGGTTTGATACTGCATGCAGGTAGGCCGGCCAAAAGAGCATTGCAGTATTCCAGTCTTGAGATGACCAGTGCCTGGACAAGGAGCTGCGCAGCATGCTTGGATAGGTAGGACCTGATTTTCCTGATGTTGTACAGTGCAAATCTGCATGATCTGGTAGTCGTAGCGATATGGCTAGTAAATTTCAGCTAGTCATCAATCATTATCCCCAGGTTCCTTTCCGACCTGGATGCATTCAGTGTCATTGAGCCAAGCTGAACGGTGATGTTGTGCTGGATCGACGGGCTGGCTGAGATTATTAGGAGCTCAGTCTTGGATATGTTGAGTTGGAGGTGGTGCTCCCTCATCCAGTCTGAGATATCTGAAAGACAGGCAGAGATCCATGTTGAGACAGTGAGGTCATCAGGTTGGAACGAGAGGTAGAGCTGGGTGTCATCAGCATAGCAGTGGTAAGAGAAGCTATGCGCCTGGATGTTTGGACCCAGAGCAGTTGTATATAGAGAGATGAGGAGGGGGCCAAGCATCGATCCCTGAGGAATCCCAGTGGTTAGCCGGTGGGGCCTGGACTCCCCTCCCCTCCAGGACTCCTGAAATTATGTGTCTGTGAGGTAGGTCTCGAATCAGCAAAGTGCAGTGCCGGTGACGCCCAGTTCAGTGAGGGTGGATGGCAGGATCTGGTGGTTCACGGTGTCAAATGTGGCGGACAGGTCTAGTAGGATGAGGGCCAACAACATGGAGGCAGCTCTTGCCGAGATGGAGGGACACACAACATTAACTGAACAAAGTAGTGATCAGATATGTGTAGTGGAGTGACAAGGAGGTTGTCAGTGATACACTATTTCAGTATTGAACAGAACCGGGATTCACAAAACTGCCATTTACTGCCATTTAACTCCACACAGCAGCTTTATTCTAACAAAAGAGAAGTTTTAAATGCACCTGTGTTATGCTGTGGCAATTGCATTAACCAAGAAGAGCTTCCTGTTCCTGTACATAAAGCGACAGTTGCGATTTAATGGTAATGGAGACCTGATGGCTTTTGCAGCCAGTGCAACTTTTAAAATCCACACAACTTTATGCCATTTAATATTCATACCACAATTAATCACAATTATCAATTTAATTACCTTACATGAAGGCTTGTATGTAAATTGCAAATTTACTTCATTTTGATAAAGATGGGGCCTGCAGCTCACAAGCAATAGGTGCTGGCTCCAGTTGCTTGAATAAAAATTCAAATAGGAAGCCTTGTCCTGCTGACTTGCCTCTTCAAATTGGGTTAGGTCTATAGCGTGATGGATGCCTCATGATTGGACGAGACCGCCTGGGTGAAACTGCTTTTGACAGGGGGAGGAGTGGCCACGGTGCCATGTGACAGAGAGCTCTCATACTCCAGCTCAGCTCTGTCCCCAGCCAACTCTGCGTTACTCAGAGCTGGAGCTGGCTGTCAGGGTATCAGCAGGGCAAAGGGAGGCTCCACTCCAGTGGATAATTCCGCTGCTAACATTTCTCAGGAATTAATCCTGTCACTGTTCAACTGGGCTCCAGGGTGAGCTGGCTCCCCAACTTCCTTCTCTGCAAATATTTAAGCCATCCATGTGGAGCAGTTAGTCACTCTATGAGGAGACCCAACTGATTGTTTTTTTTGTAGGAAGGTTGAATTTTTTGAGTCACATTATGAGTGATATATCTCAACAGACAGCTATTTCTGTGTTTTTGTTGTATTTGTGGGTGTCAGAGGTTGCCATGAATTGAACTGCTACATCTCCCTTTTTCCCTGAGACTTATGAACAAGTATTCTCATAGAACACATTGTTTTTGCATAAGATACATGACATGAAAGATAATAATAAAACTTAAAGTCACATTTAGTCAGAATCTACATGTATATAGCCCATCCTGTGTAGAATAAAACTTTGGTATGCAAACAAATTTTTGTGCAAAGATAAACACACAGCCCTATTTCTGCAGTGGTTGTGTGCTGTTGTGAGACATTTAGCTCCAGAACTGAGTGAAAGAGAGCTGTCACTACTTACTGACAGACAGTGGGGCATCTCCTGACTGACATCCTTGCAGTCTTTCAGTCAGCCCTGTATTCTCTGATCCATTGATGGGGTCATGAACTGCAAAGAGATGGCCATCATTTTTAGTGTGGATGCCATGAAAAACTCAAAAATTCAGAAAAACATACAATGCTGCTGTGTGGATTCTCGACCTTCCTTTTCTGAGTTATTACAATCTAAAATGAAATGGCTTCGGACACATTGATGTAATGGATGATTTGTCTACACTTCCATTTCCATAGAAATTTATCATTACTTCTCAGCAATATGAAATGCAGCAATATTTGTTTCAGCCATTGGCCCCCAGCTGCGATGAACAAGAAAAAAAATTGCAGGTCAAATCGATGAGGCTTAGAGACATTTTACACAACAGCTTCGGTGAAGGGAGATTTTATAACTTCTTTACCATGGCTGGACCATTTAATCGATTAAAAGATCTTCTGTGAGGGGTTTTGTACAACTTTCCATCAGGGCTGCACCAATGAATTAACCGTAGATTAATCAGATGATTTTTTAAAAACCCATCCTAAGTTCAAGTATGGTATTAATGCATTGTTTTTCACTGCTTGTTAATTGAAAATGAACCTCAACACAGGTCATTCTCTCTGAGATTTAGCTGAGGCACTGCATGAATTACATTCATATCACTAAGAAATAGTTGGTCTGAATGAGAAAAAAATTCTCTATGACTAACTGCTGCATTCAAATGAAAAATCGGTGCACTTGCGTTAATAATAAAGCCACACATTTTATTTCTGCACAAGGTTTTAGAACCACTTTAAGTCTTTCATCTCAAGACTGTAGCCCTCTCTTCATGTGCATTTTAATGGTCTTGTCCATTATCTTCGGTTGTCACAGTGTCCTCATTCTGATTAAAAAAAAAGCACAAAAGTCTGACATAAAATTTTAAGAGCTCAGGTCTACAGTAATTCAGCGATGGACCAGACCTTGCCTCTACAGACTAATGTAAGGAGCTCCAACAGGACATCTACATTTACATTTATTCATTTGGCAAATGCTTTTATCCAAAGCAACTTACAAGTGAGGCACAATACAACACAAGGGAAAAACCATACTGACACAACAATATTAGAACCTCTGCATGACAAAGTTCTAAAGGTTGGCCAGGGAAGGAACAAACTAGTAGGCTAGGTGAAGCTAACATCTCTCATTCATAGTGGATATATGTATGTTACAATATTTGCATGAAATGCCACTTATAAATCACTGTGATGAGCTATTTTTTATGGTGTACCCACAGCCAGACAGATAGACAGGCAGGCAGACAAAATGATAGATATACTGAATGATAAACATCCATAGGCGCTATACAATAATACAACTGTTCTCCTCTGTCTTTCAGAGCTATGTTTAAATTATTTAAATTTTACATCATCGTAATATCCCCAGCTTAAAAGAGACTATGATGAAGCCAGTTACCAACGGATCTTAATGCATGAAGCTGAAAATAAGTTTCAGGTTTCAGTTTTGCGTGGTTAAGCAAGGAACGGAAATTGCTTTCACTGGAGTATGAAATTAGCTGGACAATATACTGTAATGTGGAAAGGATTTGATCTGCAAACTGTATTTTTAACACGCTCTGGCTTGAAGAGGCTTGCAATTAATGGCCTGCACATTAATGTTTCAGGGATTTATATATAATCTAATCACTACAATAAGTGATTTGCTGCAATGTCTTAGCTGCTTAGTTATAGAGCTCTCCTTTGAACAATGAGTATACATTTCTAAAATGGTATTTCACCAGGTATACGTAAAGCTTGCTGTGACATCTCATCCATGTAGCTTGTTTTCTCTGTTACAATTTGCTCTATTACATCCCACAAGCCATGTCAGAGCCACACCCCTTTTACATTTAGGTTTTTCCAGAGCAAACTCATTAATGAACATAAAAAATCTGTTATATTAATTATTTAACAAATTGCTGTATTTTCAATAACATTATTGCTAAGATACCTTTTTTGACAAGTGTGAAATGAAATTGCTTCAGTGTTGCTTAACTGAAACTATGTTGCATGGTTTGTTTCGTGAGATTCGAATTGGCTTTGAAGTTATAACTTCACTCTAATTTGTTAAGCTACACCATTTTCTGATAAAGTTCTTCAGATCTGTTATTCTTACCAAATAAGATGCTTTATAACACCGCTGTCGCTAAGTAATAGCCTCTACTCTGTAAAAACTGTTTTCAAATTACTCTTCCTGTCAGGAGTCTTCAGTGAAGCTTGCTAAGAAAAATGGGATAATGTGTCACACTGTTCCCCTCCTACTCACAAAACTTTTGCAAACTTTAAGTCTCTCACTTCCACTAAGGAGAGGAAGTGAAGCGGAATTGTAAGTCCTCTCCTGAGGAGAGAGAGAGAGACTGCCATTAGAATGTGCAAGTCTGGCCAAGAAGAGCTTACTAGAAACACCCCCAGCTTCCTCCCTGTGTCCATCTGTGCATGTCTTATATTTTATCGGTTAACAAGACTAACATCAATGAATTTTCCTGGCGGGATGAAAACACCTTGAGGGGTGCAGCATCTCGTTTCTGAGGGGGTCCTATGGGAGGGTGATAAAATGGTGCAGAAAACAATTTATTTATTGCAGCTTTGCTATTTTCATCAGGCTGTGCCCCTGTGTACAGCCAGGGAGTGACATTGGGGAAAGGACCAATGGCAGTACAAGGAGAAATGGTGGCAGTGCTGGAGTATGAAGTTCTGAAGCTTTTGTTCCAGCAGAACCGTTGCTGTGTGGTCAGTCCGCCTTGGGACTGATGGGAAGGACTGTGCTGTTCTGGAGCTGTGCAGTTTTAGAGGTCATTACCTGGGTCCTTGGGAAGCAGGTGTTCACTGGCACTGAAAGCACCTGTTGAGCTGGAGCCATTTTTGTGTGCGCTGCTTGGTTCTGTGTCATTGACTGCAGCATTGTTTGTTTCTGCGCTGCTGTCGTTTTCTGTACTGTTGAATTCTGCATCCATGTCGATTTGTGTACACAAAGCATGTAAATAATTCCAAAAAGTATGATCACAACAAAGAACTGAATGGAACTGTATCTCAGTCCCCTCCAGTTATGAGGCACACAGAGGAGAAATGAAGTGAGGCTGTAGAATGTGTGTGTGTGTGTGTGTGTTTGCGTGTGAATGGGGGAATAGACAAACAAATGTTCTAAAACAAGAGAGATCGGTTGAGACAATAATTCCTGCAAGCGGTGAGGGGGAAAATAGCGGCGAGTACCCAATCATGACTGGGGGATTAGAGAAATGAAGAGCACTCTGGAGGACAGATTGATGGCCTGGCAGGAGAATGACAAACGACCCCTGCAACAAATAGAACTACAGATACAAAATAAAAGAAGTGGAGTGCTGTGTAATAATCTATTTTTATGAGACTGTCTCTTTAAATGGAATGAGTATCATTATGCATAATGGCACTCTGTTTTATTGCACTGGCCACAATGGATAGCAGGTAGAGTTAAGCAATCATCCCAGATGCATACGACCTGCCATCAAGGATGATAGTAACACACTAGCCCTCTGTATGTGGTTCTACCTCCTGTCATGTAAGTTATGGTAAGTTATAGCCCAGGGGGCAAATAACCCAGCCTAGTGAGTGTACCCACAAACATTGTGCTGCACCTCCTCATTACAGCAATACACAGCAGCCTAGCTAGCCTGCTAGCCCACCACATACCGAGCAGTGTTTGCTATTGCACGAGCTTAATTTTTTAGGACTTACATAGTGGCATGATGGGAAATATAGCTCAGGATGTTACTGGTTACAGCAGATAGATCAGAGGCAGAGGTCCATAATTTCACATCCATAATGTTGTGACAGTAGTGAGGCAAGAGAGGAGTCTACAGTACCACTCGTTTTGATGTTGCTTCTTCCAATCATCTTGGTCATGGCACCCTGGATGAAACTGATTTGGACCATTTGCGTTCCATTCACATAAATGTTCGAATGAGGCTTTGCATCTCAAATTGCTACCAAGGAATGACGATACTTTTCTCTGTTGTCGCCTTGCCACAGAAGGAAACGGAACAAAATGCATATTGATCTCAATACGAAGGGAAGCTGGTGACATAAATTCAGCTCCATTGTGGTATGGCAGCCCTGACAGGGGACTGATTATGTGAAATGCACTCTGAAAGGTTGTGTGCGTAGGAGCTATATGCGTAATGGGATAAATACACTGTTGACCTGAGAGACAAAAGTTTCTCCAGTCCATTACTCAAAAAATCATTGCTGGAAAAAAAGGGCTGGGTGTTCAGCCTAAGCCTGTGCCTCTGTCTTTACTCACTCAAGCTTTACTTTCCCCACTGTACATCAGATAGGACAATGACACCTGTTGAAGGTGTCATTGTCATTGAATCATGACTTTGGACCATATTTGTAGTATTTTAAGAGAATTCTTTAATAAAAAAGCAACCATCAAAGAATACAGGAATGAGACAGAAAGACACCCAGCATGCACTGCAAGAGTAGAACTGCCCGGTATGCATGTAAATGCATTACCCAATGGCATCTGTCACATGTCTGAGTCTCATATTTTTTAATGGGCTCTGGGAAGTGTAGCCATGGATGGACACATGATTAATTGAGTGTGGCAGGAGGAGTTTAATTATCTGGCAGCGCTGGATCTTTGGGATGGACATATACTGGCTTCCCATCACAGGATCCAACATTTCATCCACATTAATGCCAAAACGGAGATGCTATGTTTTAGATTTTTGAAGTTTGAATAGTTAAGAGTTCTGTCAGATAATTAACTTTGTGGTGATTAATGCAGGTTGCCATGGCACTTTAACACTAGCTGCTGAAATGTCTCTATTGCAGCACCTAGATTTACCACTGTGTATAGCATGTAAATGTTATAGTATAGTGTGACTGATATTTGTTCAGATTTTTTTTCTTTTGGAATGTACTGTTGTCCATCAGGGCTTATATTCAATTAAATTCAAAAGTTTTTTTTTTTTTTTTCCCCAGAAAAAGAAAAACATGTTAATTTGTTAAAATCCCTTCTGGACTGGACTAACATTCACCATTGTTAAAGATATAAAACTTATCTATTTGATTTTGCCAAATATCTAAAAACATATATGCTTTACCCTTTTTTCTGTAAATATGTTCTTCATAAGATACAGCTTCTAGCTGGGCCGTGTGCCATTCTATATATGTATGTGAATTTGATGTGATGGGCATGACAATTTAAATTAACCTAACTTTTGGGGTGCCCTGAGTTCTTTTCCCTTTTTTTTTTTTTTTTTTTACAATGTGTATACACTGCAAGTACATGCCCTGAAGGTGGGGTTCTCTTTTTGTAGGCTCCTGTCAACCAATTTCAATTAAAAATGAATATCCCCTCATGAAATGAATAACGACACTCCAACAAATGCAACAAAAATAGAAGTCTTTACTTGTCAGAGTAGAGATGAAATTACAATAAAATAAAATATCGCCAACGCTCAAAAGTTGTCTTGTTTCTTAATTCCCTTCTGTCAAAGAAATCAAGTTTCTGTAAACCAACATAAATGTTTCTCTCTACTCAAATTTTTACATGCAACTCGCTTTAAACGAACCCAGCACACACAGTACATATTCTGGCTAACCCACAGAAAATACCAATTAGCAACTTTCATACATCACATTCAATGTACAACCCATTAACAATCATCCCGTGCATTAAACGAGTTCAAATTTCAACCCAATTCAGTCCCAATAAGCCAATTAAAAAATAAATGCAACATATGCTGGCAGCAAATTCAAAATAAAACGTGACAGGCCTGTTACGTTGCTGGGGTACGTTGAGACTACAAACTAAATGGCCGCTTCGCTCAAGGGAGCAAACAAAAATCGCATGCCAGTTACCTCGTTGCATCCGGATGATAACAGAAATCCGTAACGTTGTTTACCGTTGCTGCAGTGGGATGGTAGCAGAGTTTTGGCGCGTCGTCCAACGTTGTTACAGGGGAGGTCAGCAGCTGCGTTGCTCCTCGCACCCACACAGCTCTCTCGGCGGTCAGTCGAGTTGATTGAACTCTACGATACGCACAGTTACTCACAAACGTAGTTACCTATCCGACAACTTATCAGTTACCCTCCACTCCAATAGCCTAGAGATGGAGCTAATAACAGTGAAATGTTTTCTCTCAACTTCGCGGGAATGAACTAGACGTCCGCTCCGCTCTTTCTCCTTCTCCCCCATCACCTTCAACTCCACTCCTTTCCTCGCAACAAGTTACGGTTCATTCATTTCATTGGTCAAAATAAACTCCTATAAATTTATTGCCTGATAAATCAAAATATTTAATTCTCAGTAAAATTAAATATGTGTCGGCATAGTACGTTCATAATACGTGGACATGCATTTCCAAACAGTTTCGAAATAAAGAATAAGTAGAAACAAATAAAAATAAACAAAACATTAGCACGGGCTACACTTACAATGCCTTGAAATAATTCTTCTGGCTGTGGATAGAGCCAGCTTTAGTCAGGGAGGTTGGGAGGCCATCAAGCCACTGGTCTCTTCCATTTTGTTTAACAGACATAACGTAGAGCAGGGGTGTCCAAACCTCTCCTGGAGGGCTACTTGTCCTGCATGTTTTAGATCTCTCCCTGCTCCAACACAGCTGATTCAAATTATCAGTTTGTTATTCAGTAGCTTCAGGAGTTCGTTATGAATTGATCATTTGAATCAGCTGTGTTGGAGCAGGGAGAGATCTAAAACACGCAGGACAAGTGGCCCTTCAGGAGAGGTTTGGACACCCCTGACGTAGAGCTTCTCATCAGTGTAGTACTCTGTGTTTCTCCAGTCATTTTAAATAGCTCCTGCCAAAGGTGTGCTTGACTGGAGTAATGAAAAAATGTGTATAAAATCCAGTGTTGGCTCCTGCCAAATCTCTTGGGGAGGGGGGAGGGGGGGGGGGGATTGTTGCGATGATGGCTAAGGTGACCCGTTCAATGGGTAAATTAACAGCTAGCTAACTTGACATTGTCACATTACAAACAAAGCTTTAGCTACTTCACAGCCTGCTAGCCACATTTTCCGCTCATACCAGCTCCGTGAAAATCCCTGGTTATACGAATACCCCGCCCCTTTGTGGATACCTGCTTGATGTTTTAATTTAGTCTGGGTGGTCCTAATTCTTCAGTTGCCAATTTATCCTGATTACCACAATTGACCTTGAATGTCTGGCTGGCTGCCCTGGCAATCCCTACACCAGATTACGTATGACGAAAGCATGTTAGTGCAAGCACACCCGGAACCCATACAGATTGCATTGCAGTGCCTGCAGTTAAAAAAAAATGCCTTAATATGAGAGTCTATCAGAGCGATCTGGGAAATTTTCAACCAGACTGAAATCGCTCGAGAGGTGCGGTACTCCATGGAACACGACTCCTCCCTTTCCCCCTTTGGTGGTGCATCGCCTGACTGCCCTAAGGAAAAAACCGCCCCTGATAAAATCTCCTTCTCCCTCCCAGCATCTCCAACACAATTTGTGGCCTGGCTGAATGCTCTTATCTACCTTTGTTTTGTGAATCTCTCTAGATAAGAGCATCTGCTAACTGACTAAGTGCAATGCAGAGGTGGAAAACTCCGGCTTCAGAAAGTAAAAGTCCTGCCACGTATTTGTTCCACCCATGCACTACACCACCTGAATTTAATTAGCACAACTCTTCAGCCAGGTAGAGGAGCTAATTAGTGAAATCACCTTGTTTAGTGAATGACTAGAACAAATATATGGTAGGACCTTTACTCTCTGAAGCCGGGGTTTTCCACCTCTGGTGCAATGTAATATACTCTATGCATGTCCATTGATTTCCCAGGTGCTGTACAAAAATGTTGGCCATGCTTCTACAGCTGCTCATAACAAGTGTTTTTTTTTTCATTTAAAGCAAGCAGAAAAATGTTCCAAAAACCAGATATGCCTCGCCAATGAGGGTCTCATTCATCGGACAAAGAAGAAACTGATAAAAAACATCTCTCTGCTCCCTCAATGTAGCACGTTAACAAAAAGCAACCCTTCTGAAAGCTTTCTCTGCACACAGTCAGAAAATGACTCTTTTTTTCCCCAATGTAAGGATGCACAGACAAGAAAATTCCTTGAGAGTTTGAATCACTCAGAGAGCAGAAAGTGGCATTGTTGATTCCAATAATAGCCTTCTGTATTGTAAATGCATTCAGCCATTCCTGTAGAGTCTGAAAGGTGTGGGTTCTGGATTGGAGAGAGTGATGATGATCTCTGACCTGATAACGGTAGGATGTCAAACGCAAACTATGTAAACTAAACGCAAAGCGAATGTAAATCCTGTGCAAGGGTCTTTGTCCTCCTTCTTTCCCTTTGCACAGAATAACAGAGAGACAGCATACTTATTGGAATATCAATTAAAGAGATCAGTACAGCACTGTTGGGGTGTCGTGACCTTGTCCGAGGTCTAATCAGTGCACATAGAGTCCTCTCCAAAGGCTGGGTGCTTAGGGGCTGTAAGGATGGCAGGACAAACAGAAGCACACCACAGAATGTTGACCTGAGAAACAGGAGCCTCGTTTATGCATCAAATTATGTAAAATTAGCTCCAATGAGAGCTGGAGCCATGATTAACCAGTGCCATTGTCATGTAAGGCCTACATTAGCATAATATTTTTTTAAATGTTAACAAGTGATTATTTTACTGTACCAAGAGTTGTCAAGTTTATTAATTAATTATCCACCCATGTAATCATTAGTATGTGAAACTGACATGAGGGGGAGGCAATGGAATGGCTTTTTTTCCACAATGGATGTCTTTTTTTGTTTTGTTTTGTTTGCACTCATTTGACATTGACACATATGAAGCTCTGGGAGTCATATAACACTCTAGCACCAAGGTTTGCCACTGTTGCAACAGGAAAAAAGAAACTGTTATTTATACTACAGTAAAGATGAAAGATTTCATTCAGGTTTCACTGGGTCTCACATGCAGGGACCAGTTTGGTGAGTTCTTGTTTGTGTTCCTCTCTATATTTTGACTTGTTTGACGGCATCTGAAACTCTCAGGTACAGCTTATAAAGTGTTAATCAAATGTCTCAGGCAGACAGAATGCATCCATATCCACATACTTCTGTTATTTGACAAATATTGCTCTTGTCCTTTTAAATCTGTGCTGTAGTCATTTCCTTGGCAATAATTGTACTGTACATATTTTAGCACATCCCTTGTTATTGCAAGATGGATACATACTTTTCCTGCTGTAACTTTTATTATACTGTTGTATATTTTACAATTGATCTCCTTATAGAAAGTCACTGTAAATTTGTTCACTAAATTATAATGTTAATGGGAATGTTGAAAACTCTTTGTGTGTGAGGCACATACAGCTGATACACAAAAGCAATGAGACACCTGTACAGAGACATCTTTTGCCCCTTGCTTTTTTTCATCACACCTGAACCGCTATAGGTACATTGATGGCTTGAAGATTAAATGGGTGAGAAGTGAGAATTGTGCGTACGTTCAGTCTGGAGGTACGTGGTTTTGTGTGTCTGTGTGTGTGTATGTGTGTGTGAGTGTGTGTTAATCTTCATAGTGACCTTTACTGTCCTCTGTTCTGAGCACTCACCTCGGAGTCTGAACCAAGATGAGAGCAGTGACGGGACTTTGGAGTCACCAAAACTAATCCATTATCACTTTTTTCATCTCTGGAGATCCGGGTATAAGTCTGACTTTGATTGTGGGAAGAAATGATCTCTTCAACGTGATGCGTGCAATCTCTTAAAAAAAAAAAAAGAATCTATATTTGATCCATCCACTATTTTTGGTGGTTTCAGCAAAAAAAAAAAAAAAAAAAAAAGTTTGAGTCTGACGTGTACTTTTGTCTGTTTGTGACAGCCATTATCATAAAACGTGAATAACTTCACCTCTCAATGTCTTAAACCTTTGTCCTACAATAGACAGAAGTGATGGTGGTGGAGGGGGATGCTGCAGGCCTGGGGAGAAAATTAAAGACTGCTTTACGGAGAACCCTTATGACAAACAGGCTGTTAACTCCTCTTGCAGTGTATAATTTCATTCCTCCTCGCTGGGGCCGGCAACCTGACAGTTGCTGCAGTGGAGGGAATTGCGTTAACGACTCAAGAAAGTGCTCCAATAAATGTTATTGGTCTGGCGCCGGAGGCATCAGTCTTCAGCAGTCGGCCACTGGAAAAGTGGCCATTAATCACGGACGGAGGTGGCATTTTATAGAAAGAAAAGGAATTATGACAGGCCGGGGATTACCATTTCCATTCATCACTCACACCCGCCTGTTTGATAAGGTGGAGTGAGACTCCCACTCCCACTCAGAAGGTTATCCCAGCCACCGACAGCAGGTAGCATGTGGCTCGTGTACCAGGCGTTGTGGACTCACGTTGGGCAAGGTGCTTTAGGATTACCCCAGTAAACACCAGACTGAGCGAACATGCAACGTGGGAAGTGTAATCTGCGTAAGGTGTTCCTCGTAAGAGTGCCTGACAAACGAATACATTATGTAAAAATATACACTGCAACAAACAAAGATGTAACTGAAAAGGGAAAGTGCGCTCTTTGTTGAAAGGCCAACATGAATCCAACAAGAACTTCATGCCACTAAGGGCAACTTGCAATGCTGCTGCTGCTGAATTCCTGAAAGATTTAATGAATCGTTGACTGCTGTTTATTAGACACATTCATGTCAGCTCAGTCTCTGATTTCGTTGAAGAAGTGCATTGAATTTCCTGTATCTATTTTGACATGGATATTGAAGCAGGTGTGGTGAAAGCTGCTAAATTCAGACGTCTCACCAGCCCTGGACTATGGGAGTGGATCAGATGAAGGACAATTAATTAGAGCTTTAGTGAGGATCAATATTTGTCAACAGTCACATGATCCCTTGGCATGGGGAGAAGTTGCTGATGGCACACGTAGCCACAGAGGCACTCTCAGTCATACTGAAAGCAGTGAACTTAATGTCACTGGGGGTGGGGTCTCCCCAAGGTGCAATGCACAACACTGCTGGTGTTGCGGAGTTCCATACAAAAAGATGAATAACCAATTTAAAAATGATCAGAAATTATATTAAGCACATTGCACCTCCAGGTGGGATAACTTCTTAGTTAGTGGAGTGTTGGGAGGGTATGCAAAAAGTGATCCTTGGCCCAGTCTTGTGTAGGCCTTGATGATGCACAATTGAAATTTTATTTGTTATTAATTTTCCTTGGCAGACACTGGCCACCAGGGTGAAGTGATTAGCTCATGGATACAACTGTTATGTCTAACTCGGGATCCCAGACCGACTCACTCAGGACCGCAACCCTAATCTCTGAAGTCCAACCCGCTCCACATTCTAAAGGGTTTTCTCAAGGACCTGGCCATTGATCCAATCTCACCACGTTCCTTCCACCATGTTGACATTACCAACAGCACCAGAGTGCTTTCCATTGCAAATCATTCTGAAACTTGTGTCTAAGGAGCTCCAAGTATTCAGTTATGGACAACTGCATTATGGGTTGGAGTAATGGTGGACGTTATTTAGGTAGACCGTTTTTGGAAAATAGCCAGGATTCCTTACAGTCAGTGCTTAATAGCCTACTAAGGAGCCATTGATTCTGAAAGTCACTTGAGTATGACCTTATTTCCCGTGGCTCCGAAACACTTCAAAAGAACGTAATTAAAAGTACATTTTAGATTAAAAAAAAGGTCTGCGCAGCACAAGTTCTTGGCTCACTCTTGTGCAGGTCACAAATAAATAAGTTTGAGGTTTCAATCTAACACCCCAAGGACCACAATTAAGCATGCATGAAAAAACACCAATTGGATTGCATTGCTGTTAATAAGATGGGCAAAAAAGCATTGTCAGTCAGGGATAAACGTTATTTTTTGCATTTCTGACTCACTTCCCTGATGCTATTCAACTGCTTCGGCAGATCTGATTTAATCATATGCTTCTCTCATCTGGCCCCTCACTTTTTGAATGTAGTGAGTGAGGGGGGCAGGGTGGCTCATGTTTTCGATTGTCTGAACTCAGGAAATCCTTGCGGATATCTGCTCAGGCAATCCTGCCCAGTGAGTGCACGCCTTACCCACAATCCCCGGCCATGTCAGCATCCACAGCAGGGGAGTGCCGGGCGGGTGTGCTGAGTTGTTTAATTTAGTGAGCGGCACGGTGCCCTTGTTGGGATCGCACCATACCCTGCAGGGGTGGCGCAGAGGAAATGAATTAAGAGGGGGGAGTTCATGCTGACTTGCCATCTGCTTTGCTCCAATAATCGGGGTCACCCCCAAAACCGGCAGTATCTTTTTGTTTCCGGCCCTCCCCCCGGCTCCACAGCGCACACCCCAGATGCTGTGGTTGTCTCTAGAGTGGGGGCTCATGAGCCAATCAGTGCTGCGGGGGCCTGGTGAACAGCGGGTGCTCCGCCATGTGCTGTGTCCCGCTCGGCTCCTCGTGCTGCATGCACCGTATGGGAAGCCACAGGGTGTCTGGTGCCTTCTCCCCACCCCTGGCTGTTTATAGCAGCACTTAAAGTTAAACAGTGATTGTGCTATGTCGGTTCTTTCTGATGCCGTTTGCTAGTGGGTGGGGGGTGGGAGGGGTACAATCTTTGTATTTCTCAGATAGGGACACAGCTTTTAATCAATACTTTAATAAGTCCCAAATTAACTCCTGTAGAAGGAGTGAGCGGCTAACAGTGGTTTGTGCTGCTCATAAAGCTCATTTCAAAGCCATTGCAGTTTCACTAGACAAGCCAGGTCCATGTCAACTGGCACAGTCAGTGGGATCCGTTTTGGCTGTGGACTGCAAGCGTGGGCCAGGCCTGTGGTTTAGCCGCTGCACACTCAGGCCAAGGGTGTGATTCAGCCCGGGCGGATTTTATTTCCCTCCTGTCCATGCCAGACAGGGAAGAAATTGCTCCATCTAAATTCCAAGGGCGGGCGACGTTCAGGGGAAGAGGCTGTAATAACCATGGCGAGGCACTTGCCCGAATCGGTTATCATGACAAATCTCCTCGGAACGGGGAAGTAAAGATCGTGTATTACATCCAGCGGAACACGAGTGAACCGGGGCCCTCTGTATGATTCATGCTCTGCATTCTTTCTTCATGCCCCCTTTCTTTTTCTCCAAAATGAGGAAATGTCAGACACAACCTCAACAAAAGGATACTTAACTGAGGGGAAAAAAAGTCAAATTACTTTCCTGAGGTATGACAGAACTTGGCAATGCAAGATGTGTGCTGTGCTGTTTGATTGGTAGAAAATGGATTCCTGTCAAAAGGAGTGGGGAGCTCCAACCTCAACCAACTAGAAGTCATACCTGTTGCTTTTCACATTTCAGAATTTGTATTTGCAAAGAATGTAACATGGCATTGGGGAATAATTAGCTCTGATGAAATTAAATAAAAGTTTCATTTAATCTAACTCACTGCCAATATTAGAATTGTCAAATTCAGTTACTGGAGGGATGGTGTATGTACATCTAATCTATGTACTTCTAATTTTGCTTGCTCTAAATAATCAAGCCAATCATTTTCCATCATCTCTCTGTATAGGATGCATGTTTGATGTTTTAGTTTTTTTGATGTTGATACAGTATGTATTGCACATTGTCTCTGCATCTTTTCTGATGCGTCGGTGGAGACAGTCCCAGTTTGCAATACACATTACATTAATACATAGGTACCACCTAAAAAAGAACTAGTATCTGCTGTACTGTTAACATCGTGCTGTCAGTGTCAGTGTAATTAAACAAGCCTCAAATTGCAGGTACTATACAGATACTAAGCTACAAAATACAGGTTCTGTGCAACAATGGGTGAGTACACAGTAGTAGGCATACATCTAAATGAAGGTAGGTAGTAAGGTCATTTAATATAAAGCATGAACACAAGGTCTTTCATATATTGCAAATGTTTTCCGGTGTGTTTGCTTGCTGTCACATTTATTATCAGTAGTCAGAAGCCAAATTTACACAAGTGGCAAACAGACCCTTTTCAGTGTCAGGGTCCTGCCAATGTCTGTACTTCCATGGCCCAGCGGGCACAGACATGTTTTTCCTTTTCTTTTATTCCCTTCATAAAATTTTACAACCACATGAGTTTTTTTTTTTTCATTACCTGAATGTCAGGCTTGCTGTGTGCTCAGTCATAAGGGGGTGTCTCCCGAACGTGCATGCTCCTCTGACTTCCTCATTAGAGCTGTGTTGAAGCCCATATGCATTTTTCCTCCTCATCTGCCATTAATGGGAGATGGTCTGGGGTGCACCGTCAACGCATGCGGATGCATTGCTGTGCCCCCATTAGGCGCTGAACCTCTCGAATTTCAGATTGCCACCATTTAAATATCTCAGGGTTCAGCCCTGTGACTCTTTGACACTGACCATTAAGGAATGAACACCATCTACACTCTCCTTTTCAATGGAATATTCAATGCCATGCAGTGATGAAAATGATTTCTTCCACTGGGGGAGACAGAAAAGCACAATCATAATTATGTCTATATATATTCTATATCTATATCTATATACTGGTATACTCATTGACTCATTGGCTCCATCCCAAACCATAATGGTTTAATGGCTTTTAGACAGAATGGAACTGATGATAATGACAGACAACACAAATTCTGCAACAGACTGGGAAACTGTTGCTTCATAGCTGGGATTTGGGTTCCTGGACTTTGGCTTGCTGCTTGGTGGACATGGACCACCAGAAGTGAGTTAATACCATGTACCAGGTATTTTTTTGCTTGCTTGTTTCTCCCCATACTCCATATATCCATACAAACAAGCATAGCAATGTGTACATTGTGCTTCTTTGAACAAGTGGCTGAGAAGCAGCTGAGTTCTGTTCCCTGGGCCCCGGGGATTGTCTTGAGTAACAATGTCTCTTATTGTAGGAGTTGGTTTGGTGTGGTGATGGACAATGCACGTGTCACTTAATCACAGCCCTCAATGAGTAATCCAGCCGCAGGGGCCTTGACATTAATTCTGGGGCCGCTTGCAACGGAGCGGCTGATGCTGCCACCCCAAATGGTCGAGTACCCTTAATGAAATCTGCCAATATGCAGAGCAGTTTAATAAGCCCCCGGACATTGCCCGGTGAGCGGGAGGGTGTCGTTATCTCGGTGAAAGCCATTTGCACAGCCGTGCACCGCACTGGCCGAGCAAATGGATTTGCTAGCCTTGAGCAAAGCACTCCACCTTAATTGCTGCGGTTAATATCCAGCTGTTGAGAAGCAGATGAGACGCAGTACCAAGGGTGAGGTGCGTCAATGAGTGGACCAACGACAAAAACAAACAGCGTAATGGATGATAATTTGAGCGTATACGCCACAAAGCAAACCCTGGTAAACACTCAGCGGATTCAGAAGGCTTTTAAACGTGCATTAGCCCGTAAACTACCTGCTCACTTTGCACTACCTGTATATGCAAACCGGATTAAAGTGGAAACCTCTTAGCAGTAAAATGAATGAGTCCCTAGCTCTGGATTTGATTGAACTGCTTTTTTCTTTGTCTTTGGGAAACTGCCAGTTTTTTGTGCATTGTTTTAAACTGTGGCAATGAGTTGAGAATGAAAGAAATGTTGTCTAACAAATGAATGTTTCTCTAAATTTGTAGATCAGCCTTACACAAGACACATTACAGGCAGAATATAGGCTCTCTGGCTATTCTCTGTTTGTGTGTAATTACCAGGCAATGCCACATTTAACAATCATGTCTAATGTTTTTGTTGATGTTTTTTAAATTTTCTGGAAATTGTCCCTGATCTGAAAATGCTATCCAGGGAATGTTTTCAACTGGCTGTAAAGTACTCACCAAAAAAAAAAAAAAAAGGCTGGACAAAGGTGATCAATGTAAACTTGTCTAAACAGAATGAAACATGGATATAAGAAAAGAATAGATAAGATATCCTTTATTTGTCCCACTGTGGGGAAATTTGCAGTGTTACAGCAGCATAAAGTAGAAAAAGAACAAGAAATAATAAAAATAAGTAATCAAACAACATAAATAGTAAATAAATAAAAACAGACAGTACAGTTAAACAGACATTAAACAGTACTATTCAACCTGGTCTCATGGGATATACGTACCTCTGACCACTGTTTTGCAGAGCCACAAATACTACTCTCAGGTACACTCTGTCGCAGTTTTGAAAAACAAATGTCCACTGGGGGTGCTAAAGAGAAATGAAATGGATTGTAGTTGACTTTATGATGTTTTTTTTTAAAAAAAGCTACATTGTCCTGAAGCTGTCAATTGTCAGTGTTATTTTAATGATAAATGCAGAATCATTTGGGAGTGCTCATGATGCCTGTCAGTTCGTGAGTGTGCAAAGCAGCTACTGCCACCTCTAACATAGCATCACGTATAGTTGTTGTGGTGACTTCACCACTCCCCGCCTCTACCGGTCAGGCCAGAAGATCCTTTCCGTTCTTGTGCCTTCATTACGCTGTATCAAATACAGAAATAACAATCTCCAAAATTAATACAAACTATACCTCAAAGTCTGATGTAAGTATGTTTATTGTATAAGGATCACAAATAAGACAGTAAACCGGGCTGGTCCACGTGGAGCAAAGCAGTCACACCCTCTCTTGAGACCCCGGTCTGAAATAGCACCCCAAATCCTCCTTCTTTTATACATTTTTCTAACCCTCCCCATCGCTGAGCTCACCTGCCAGCTCCCACTCTCAGGGTCCACCCTCTTTATCTCTTTTTCGATTTAATCACATTTTTACACAATTATTTATTTATTTCTCTCAATCATTCTTAATTTTTCTTGGTTTTTTCTTCCAATATTTTCACACCAAGCCAAGCTAATATTTTTTTAAATAGATGGCGTCCTCCCAATAATTAGGTTGGCAATCACCCAGGCCTCTGGGGTCCCTGCAATAACCTTAAGCATGCATAGTGAACCTAATACAACCTTTTGGCAGTGAGCTCATGCTAATACACAGTGTTGCTAGGATAACATAATCTTTTCTATCACATTGTGGTTATTCTCGTAGGCTATAGTTTGTTGGATAAAGCAGATTGTGTACTTGCTGGCTACCAAGCAGAGGTTCTTATAACATTTTGGCTCGACATATCGGGGAACGGGAGTAACAGCCTACTTATTCATTCGACTGGGTGATTTAGCAAGCTAGCTACCTTCAATTAGGTGCCCTGTAGTACATATAGCTAAACCACCAGTTCTTTCAGTTCGCTTGATATCTAACTAAATAAAAGTCTGCGATTTGCTGTTGGTTGTCGTAGCTGATGGGTGTGCATTCGCTGCCATCACAGCCAGATGTGTAAGCTGAGCTAATATAGCCTACTAGTGATAGCTGGCTAGTGAACTGGCTAGAAAACTAGCTAATGTTATATATTCGCAAAAACACATTTAACAATTCACCAATTATGAGCGCATCTATATGTGCAAACAAATGCGAAATATATTGCATTGCTTTCAATGTATTTTTACTAGGGGTGTAACCATTCACCGATGGTAGCCCATGTATCTAGATAGCCTACATATCTGATCGTCTTATAGGGGAGAGATGCACACCCCTAATTTTTACTTTGGATTATTATATTAACATGACAAATGTAGTACTATCCGAGATAAAATAGGCCTATGTAGATACTTTGTTTAAAGTAAATTAAAGCACAGCCAAAACATAAAACTAACATACTGATCTCCTTCCGCGGTACCATGAGCCAAATGGTATTATTTATTTTTTATTTTATTTTATGTATTTTTTATTTAGCAAGCCACATGAAAATATTTAAGTAAGTGAGCAACAGCTACCTGATGTCACCTTAGCGAAGGTGGCACATCAGCTGCTTTACCCTGTCATCATGAGCAGTTAGGTTATGTTAGTTATGTTGAGCACTTCCATGAGATTCCGTCACATCTATCGTAAAATAATAAAAGAAAAACGTCTGTTTCACAGAGCTTCTCTTTAACACCCCCAGTGGACATTTGTTTCTCAAAACTGTGGCAAAATGTACCCGATAGTACGTATTTGTGGCTCTGCAAAAAAGAGGTCAGTGGTACGTATATCCCATGAGACCAGGTATGTACTATTGCACATGATTGAGGTATAGACAATAAACAGTAATATTGCACATGAGTGAATTCCAAGATTGATGTGTGTGGTCCTCTGGGAGCAGTGTCGATTGTCAAGTCTGATTGTAAAGTCTGACAGCAGCAGGAAGGAAGGACCTGCGGTATCCCTCCTTCGTACACTTTGGGTGAAGCAGCCTGTCACTGAAGGAGCTGCCCAGTGCTGTCAGAATATCCTGCAAGGGGTGGGACTTGTTCTCCAACAGGGAGGATAGCTTAGCCATCATTCTCCTTTCTCCCACCACCTCCACTGGGTCAAGGGGGCATCCCAGGACAGAGCTGGCCTCCTTAACCAGTCTGTTAAGTATCCTCCTGTCAGCATTCGAAATGCTGCTTTCCCAGCAAATCACTCCACAGAAAATGGCTGATGCCACTACAGAGTCAAAAAAGGTCCTCAGGAGTGCTCCCTGCACTCCAAAAGACCTGAGTCTCCTCAGCAGATAGAGTCTGCTCTGTCCTTTCTTATATAGTGCATTCGTATTGTCATATTGATATGAACATAAACATATTAACATCATGGGTGTGTTTTTTTTTTTGTTTCAAGATAGTAGCCAGTCAGTAAATTGTTTGTGTGTCTGCTCCTGTGGTCTGGGATTTTCATGTATTTTATCCTCCCTAAGAGACAATGCTCTTCATCTGAACAGGATGTGTGGACGTGCTATTGTTCATGTTCATGTTATTTTATTACAGTCTTTAAATTGTTGCCACTTTGGCAATCTTGGCTGATTATGGCTTATCCTCCATGGGATGGATAAATAAATAAATTTAGAATCAGTGGGAAGGATAACCTCTGGGCCTCAGAATTTATTGAATGAAGGGATGCTTGATGGACTAAAGATATATTAATTCAACTGCAGATTGGACCACCCTCAGAGCTCTAAGAAACAAGTGTACCAAGTTCATAAGGAAATCATAATCAGATTTTTTAAAATAAAAGACAGAAAATCTCAATAATCCATCTAATTTCTGGATATTAATCAAAGAATGACCCTGTCCAGTTTGTTCTGCCTTTCCTGAGAACATTTTAGTTGAGAAGTACATTTTTGTAAATGAGGTGATAATGCAGGTCTTTTTAACAGGCACGTTATATGAGCTTTTGTTATAACACTTTCATATCAGGTCTGTTTTTGACAGTTATAGTACTGGCACACATCACCCTTATAACACTTCTGATTTTACCTTCACCATGAGCAACAAATGGTGACTGTATCAATTGTAATGCTGAGGTCAGTAAAGCCCTGAAAGACATTTACCCAAGAAAGTCTGCAGGCCCACATCTAAATCTAAGTCTATATCTATGAAAGACAGCAGCTGAAATAATTGCAGAGCCTGTTACACATATTTATTTCAAGTCTTTAGAATTTAAGAATAACCATTTCTCTACTTAAAATCTGGAAAGCTGCTTATGTTCTCCTCATATTGAAGGAAGGTGAGCCCCTAGAACTAAACAAATACCAGCCCATTTCCGAACTCCTTATCCTTAAATCCCAAATTAACTCCAGCTGAAACAGTTCTTACTTGAAAATAACATCTGAAGTGAAATTCAATGTGGTTTTTGGATTGAACATTGACCCCATGACGGCAGTGATGTAGCAAATGATATCATAAATGCCCTTGATTAAAAACAACACTGGTCTGCTCTGGGTTGTGGTAGGGCTATTAGTTGGCTCAGGATCTTACAGGAAGAACCCTATGTTTTAATGTAGAGATCATAAATTTCCATGAGATTACCAAAGGCATTCTTCAAGGCTCCATTCTGACTGTTTGTGCTCTGTTTTTATAGATAGTTTAGAAAAAGGTATGCAATCAGCAAAACTACATCGCAATGGTGATTATATTGTCATTTATATGGTTACTCCTTCTCAGGCTTAGCCTGTTAAAGATCTCCAGACTGAGTTTCGGTCATGACAGACCAGTCTACATGATCTTAAATTAGCCTTAAATACACAAAAAATTCCAATTTTACTAGGGCCTGACTTTAGCTAACTGACCTCATCCTTCTCACATCGAGGGGTACACCGATTGAAAGAGTGTCCTCTTATGAATCCCCAGGTTAGTCAACAAGATCACCTGCAGAACACACATTGACAATCTTGTAAGAAAACCTGAGTGAAATTTACCTTTTACTGCTGAAACAGTCTTGCTTTACCTTTGAGGCCAGGAAAAATGGCAAAACCAAGAGATTACAACTGGATCTTCAAGCTGAAGGCCAATGTAACCAGCCAGTAGAACCAGTATAACTCTTGTTGTGGGACAGGTTTGTGTGACACCATCTTGTGCAGCAAACAATGACTTGCTTATTTAAGTCCAAAAAATCAGCAGTTGTCATATCAGGAGGTCCAGCTGTAAATCTTTCTTGCTATGTATTCTGCAGCCTGTACCTTTACCCCATTCTGCACCCCCCTCCCCTTCCAAATGCTCACAGCAGACTTTTTTATGGGTTGCTGTCATGTTCCATGTCTCTTGTGTAATGGCCTTATGGATGAACTGTCCGGTTTGCCTCCCTGCTGTCCGGGTGGTTGGAGGTGTGGTTGACAGACCTTTGGTGGCCATCATTTGGAAGTGGGCGTGGCAGTCACTCATATTTCAGCCATCATCCGTCTTGCCATAATGAGGGTTTGCCAGCCCAAAGGAGGCCCTGCAAAGTCAAGCACTAAAAACAGCGGCTACTTATGGCTCTTTGCAGTGTAAGACAAGGATTAAATACACCTTTTACTGTAAATGTGTGCGGGCGAACTGTGTCATCAAGGGTTTTTTTTTCTTTCTTTCTTTCTACTTTCTGGCTCGGAATGGTCTGAAAAGGTTTGTCTCATTTGTTTTCCAAAGTCCCCCTGCCATCTAAAATCCAATATGGAGTATCAAGTTATTTTTAAAAGGTGGAATGTCATGACTTCTTCCCAGAAGCTCGGAACTATTTTTTGTTGTTTTGTTTTGACCAGTGATCATTCAGCCATGCTCTTCGTCATAACAATGTGAATTCCCAAGTACTGGGGTGTGGATAACTAACTTATATACATAGTCACTTTATGAGAAATGTCATGAGCTCCACCCAGAACCTTGGAACTATGTTTTTGTTGTTGTTTTGTTCCAAGTGCTGAGAATTCAGCCATGCTGTTCGTCATAACAAAGTAAACTCGTGTGTTTGTGTGTTTGTGTGTTTGTGTGTGTGTGTGTGGGAAAGGTGATTGGATTAACTGTTTTGAACAAGTTGCACAAACCACCTCTCCTCACCTCTCCTCTTCCAACACATTTGCAGTTGCTATTATGCATGGTTACTTATAAAATGAGCAGAAAAATAACCAACCTTGTCGGATGGGTCAATTCATTCCAGTTATTCCAGTTGAAAAGCTGGTGTCGGTTGAATGAGAACAGGTCACAGGGGAGACTCATTAAAGTCCAGACAGGGAGGCTTCATAAAGCTGGAGCTTATGATATCGATAAAGCCGTTATTAAACAAGTCGCCACTTGCATATTGATTGGTAATTATATGCACATCAGCAAACACTGAATATGATACACAGCCACTGGACTTACGGACTATATTATTTTTACTGCTTTCCGGTAAAATCCAGTGTGTGGGAGGGGGAAGGTGGTTGGGGGAGTGACAAAGGTTGCTAATAGGAGAAATATCTCAGAACAAAGGACAAAGATGAAGAAAATGGATGCTTTCCATCCAACAAAGAACACCTTCTGGATGTGATCCCATTGAGTCACCGAGTCCAAGGCTGGTATAAGCGGCATTTAGCATCACACTGACAGACATTATTTTG
The DNA here is from genome assembly GCF_013368585.1 of Megalops cyprinoides. Taxonomy (NCBI): domain Eukaryota; kingdom Metazoa; phylum Chordata; class Actinopteri; order Elopiformes; family Megalopidae; genus Megalops; species Megalops cyprinoides. The sequence goes on from NC_050593.1 coordinate 4,904,579, forward strand.
ATGCCTGCCAGAGAACTCCCAGCGTGCAACACCTTGCACTTCATGCAGAGGTAGACACCCTGGCTTCAGAAAGTACAAGTCCTGCCACGTATTTGTTCTAGCCATTCACTAAACAAGGTGATTTCACTAATTAGCTCCTCTACCTAGCTGAATAGTTGTGCTAATTAAATTCAGCTGGTGTAATGAATGGCTAGAACAAATATGTGGCAGGACTTTTACTTTCTGAAGCCAGGGTGTCCACCTCTGACTTCATGTCACTTCCTTTACCACAACTGCAGACTGTGAGAGTGCTTTGGGCAGATTGGAAACTCACATTGACAGAGTGATGTCATTATTTTAGCAGGGGTCACAATTTGTTGCCATCGTGCCGCGAACACTTTGACCTCTCTCTTACTGCACTGGGAGCAGCTCCCTCTCCACTGCCTCAGAGCTGAGCAGGTAAATAATCAGCCTGGGGTCATTGTTGCACATTTGATTATCATAATATCCTGTTACTTTTCCTCATTATTCTCTCGAGTGAGGGACAGTGCGCAATGCTGCGCTTCATGTTATCTCGAAAGCCAGTCCACTTCAGCACCTCTCAGTGCCTGTGGCCGCCCAAGCTGCGCAGAGCTGGTTTAATTGGTGTCAAAAATAAATTTCTTCATTGTTATTCCCGACTCGTTTCTAATTCTGCCGGGGTATTAGCAGTTCTGAAATGGCTTTTTTTTTTTGCAAACCCAGTGCAGAAGGGCTGGTGGTGATGTCACTTTGGTTCAGGTAACGTTTTTTGGGGAGGTCTGCTGGAACTCCTCACAAGCGAAACAAGGCAAATAGGGCAGAGTGAAGCTGTCTCTCTTCATGTACACATTTTATTTATCATTAAAACTGGCCTTTCCATGGCCATACTCATTACAACAGATGCTGTATAAACAGTTCAGGAAAGTCATCAGTAGACTAGTACTCTTTTCATCAATTCATTCATTCATTCATCTTTCCATCCATCCAGGCAGAATGAGAGTTAGGCTTATAGATACAGTAGATGTTTACAGTTTAAAATCACACACAGGGTATTCTTCTCATACCATTCCATGGTACCTAACCAGAATTGGTTCAGTAAATATTCAGATGCATAAGTGGTTATGTAAAACATAAGCTTTGTATGCCCACCTGGAAAGTAATCAAAGGAATGGGAATACGATTTCTCTCTGTGAAGGTTTCCAGCCCTTTGTTAAAGATCGAGGCAGCTCAGTTTTACCCAGACATCAAAATTTTTTTTTCTTTGGATTTTTCTTTGGATACTTTTTAGAGCAGAAAACAGTAGGAGTGAATTTAAATGTGTCTGTCTCAATGTTGCTCAGATGAGCCAGAGCTGTGTGTGGGAGGCCACATCTCCTGCCTTCAAGTGAAGACGGTTTGTGGAACTGGACAGATTCTGTGACGGCTTGTGGACAGAAAGTTATTCTTTGACAGCATACGATTGGAATGCATTTCTGTGGGGAAGCCAGGTGTTGGGGAACATCAGAAAATGGCACCATCTGTCCATCGAAATCATAATTTACAGAGAATTCGGTCACAGTTTACAAAAGCTATATATCCGTCTGAAGCATTCTGTGCAATACTGTCAGGATCGGAGATCGGGACACAAACGTGGACCACCGGGTAAACGGAACCAAGCGTTTAATCTCAATCAGCAGGCAGTTCGTAGTACAGGGACAGGCAGGGTTCAAAAACACGGGGAAGCAGTCCGGGGGCAGATCCAGGATCGGAAGTCGGGGCGGGCAGAGTCGGGAACCAGGCAGGCGAATGGTGTCAAACGGATCCAAGTCAGCAGGCAGAAATGAAGTCGGGAATCAGGCAGGAAACGGCAACAGCAAACGATTCAAGGGAACTAATGCGGGGACAAGACAGGAAGAACTCACTGAAACGAACTAGCAACAAGACAGAGACACACAGGGAAGATATAGGGCAGAGGTAACAAGGCAATGGGATGCAGGTGAGCAGGCAGGCAGGTGCCGGTAATGAGGGGATCAGGTGGGCGTAGACCAGGCAGGGAGCGGGGCGGGGCTGGAACACAGGGGAAACAAAAGCACAAGTATGGGGAAAAAACAAAAACACCGCGGCTTAAGGGGGCGGAGCCCTGACAGTACCCCCCCCCCCCTACGGACGCCAGGGTCACAGCGGGTTCACCAGGGTGTCGGCGGTGGAAGTCCCGGATCAGGGCCGGATCCAGGATGTCCCTGGCAGGAACCCAGCTCCTCTCCTCGGGACCGTAACCCTCCCAGTCCACCAGATATTGTAGACCGCGCCCCCGACGCCGAACTTTAAGCAGGCGGCGCACGGTGTGAGCTTCCGCTCCGTCCATCAGGCGGGGCGGCGGAGGAGCCCAGGGAGCAGGGCAGAGGGGGCTGCAGATGACAGGCTTGATCTTGGAGACGTGGAAAGTGGGGTGAATACGGCGAAGAGAGAGCGGGAGCTTTAGCCGGACCGCCGTGGGGCTGATAACTTTAGCGATGGGGAAGGGACCGACAAAGCGGGGAGCCAGCTTGCAGGAGTCCACCTTGAGGGGAAGGTCCCGGGTGGAGAGCCAAACTCGCTGGCCCTGGTGATAGCGGGGTGCTTGGGCGCGGTGGCGGTCGGCAATCCGCTTAGCCTGAGCCGAGGAGCGGAGCAGAGTGGTGCGTGCGCGTCTCCAGGTGCGACGGCAGCGCTGGACAAACGCCGTCGCTGAGGGGACCCCCACCTCCTCCTCCTGGGCCGGGAATAGGGGAGGTTGGTAGCCCACACTGCACTGGAAGGGCGATAGCCCCGTGGAAGCAGAGGGGAAGGAGTTGACGGCGTATTCGACCCAGGTGAGGTGCTGACTCCACGCCGACGGCTCCCGAGAGGGCGATGTGGGACCAGGGCCGTCTGGGAACAGGCAGGGGTTGCAGCAAACCGGTGGGGGGTCGGTTGGAGGTCTTGTTCTGGGCGCAGGCCGAGCAGGCGGCGGTGAAGCTCCGGATGTCCGGATGCCCGTCGTCATGGTGGGCCACCAAAACCGCCGGCCGATGAACGCCACCGTGCGCCGGGCTCCAGGGTGGCCGGCGAGCCTAGACGAATGCCCCCACTGTAGGACCTGGGAACGAACGGACTGGGGAACAAAGAGGCGGTTAGGGGGACAAGAGCTGGGACCCGGTTCATTCTGGAGGGCGGTGCGAACGGCAGTCTCGACGTCCCACAGCGCCGCTGTGACAACGCATCGGGCTGGCAGGACGGTGCTGGATTCCTGGGAGTCTTCGGCCAGGGCGTGCTGGCGTGAGAGGGCGTCGGGTTTACCGTTCTTTGAGCCCGGACGGTATGACAGGGTGAAGGCGAAGCAGGAGAAAAATAGAGACCAGCGGGCTTGCCGGGGATTCAGGCGTTTCGCTGATCTGACGTACTCGAGGTTCTTGTGATCTGTCCATACCAAGAACGGAGCACTCGCCCCCTCCAGCCAGTGCCTCCACTCCTCGAGCGCCAGTTTGATAGCCAGTAGCTCCCGGTCGCCGATGTCGTAGTTACGCTCGGTGGGCGTAAGGCGGTGGGAGAAGTAGGGGCAGGGGTAGAGCTTGTTGTCGGCGGACGAGCGCTGGGACAGGACAGCCCCCACTCCCACGTCCGAAGCGTCCACCTACACCACGTACTGATGAGCGGGGTCGGGCTGGGTCAAGACAGGCGCCGAGGTGAACCGAGCCTTCAGGTCACGGAACGCCTCCTCGGCAGCCGGAGACCAGGTGAACGCTCTGTTGATCGATGTCAGGGCGGTGAGGGGAGCCGCTACCATGCCGTAGTTATGAATGAAGCGACGGTAGAAATTGGCGAATCCCAGGAATCGCCGCAGCTCCCTGCAGGAGGTGGGGCGAGGCCACTCCACGACTGTGCGGACCTTCTGCCGGTCCATGCGGATACTACCTGCCGTGATGACGAAGCCCAGGAAGGAAGTGGTGCTCTGATGGAAGGCACACTTCTCCGCTTTCACGTACAGGTGGTTCTCGAGCAGACGCTGTAGGACGCGGCAGACATGCTGTACGTGCTCAGGCAGGGAGCGAGAAAAGATCAGGATGTCGTCCAAGTAAACGAACACAAACTGATTGAGCATGTCTCGGAGGACGTCGTTCACCAGGGACTGGAAAACAGCCGGGGAATTCGTCAGACCGAATGGCATGACCAGATATTCGTAATGTCCTGACGGGGTGTTGAACGCCGTCTTCCACTCGTCCCCCTCGCGGATTCTGACCAGGTGGTAGGCATTGCGGAGATCGAGTCTCGTGAAGATGGTGGCGCCCTGTAATGACTCAAAGGCGGACGACAGAAGAGGAAGGGGGTAGCGGTTCTTTATGGTGATGGCGTTGAGGCCCCGGTAATCTATGCAGGGACGGAGGGAGCCGTCCTTCTTCCCCACGAAGAAGAATCCGGCTCCTGCAGGCGAGGAGGAGGGGCTAATGAGGCCGGCCGCGAGAGACTCCCGGATGTATTTGTTCATGGCCTCGGTCTCTGGTGGCGATAAGGAAAACAGACGCCCCCGAGGGGGGGACGAGCCGGGCAGCAGATCGATGGCGCAATCATAAGGGCGGTGAGGAGGCAACAAGGTGACGCGGGACTTGCTGAAAACCAGCTTCAGGTCCATGTATTCAGGTGGCAGTGCCGACAGGTCCGGGAAGTCCTCGGGAGTGGAAGCAACCGGCGATACAGGGGTAACAGCATCCCGAAGGCAGTGGGAGTGGCAAAAGGGGCTCCAGCCCAGGATTCGGTTACCCTCCCAATCAATGTGGGGGTTGTGCCGGGCTAACCAGGGGTGACCCAAGACCACGGCGGCTTGCGGGGAACTGATGACGTTGAGGACGATCTCCTCGCGGTGGTTGCCCGAGACGAGGAAGTTCACCGGGGGAGTGGCGTGGGTCACGCGGACCAGAGGGGCCCCGGTGATCGCGTGGGCTTCCAACGGCGAGTGCAATGGGATGCGGGGCAGGCGTAGCCGGGCTGCCAGGTCGGCGTCGATAAAACTGCCATCTGCCCCGGAGTCAATTAGGATGGAGATAGCATGGCTCTGACCTCCGACAAGAAGGGTGGCTGAAAACAGAGGACGGATTTGAGGAGAATGGTGTAAAGGGGTTACACTCACCTGCAATCCCCTCGCTGTGGGTGAGCGCTGGCCCTTGGCCGGGCAGTTCGCCACAAAATGGCCAGGCTGCCCGCAGTACAGGCAGGACTGAGTGCTGAGTCTCCGTTGACGTTCCGTGGGGGACAGGCGGGTGCGGTTGACCTGCATCGGTTCAGGAGCTCCCGGGGGTGGTGATGCAGGGCTCCTGGCCGCCGTCGGGAGGGGTTGATCACGGACACTCTCCCTGCGTCTCTGCGAAAGGTGCTGATCTACGCGGATGGCCAGGTCCACCAAGGCATCGAAGCTGGCAGGCAGCTCCCGAGTGGCCAGCTCGTCCTTGATGGACTCCGCGAGACCGTGGAGGAAGGTGTCGAACTGCGCCTCCGCGTTCCACCCGCTGGTGGCGGCCAGGGTGCGGAAGTCTATTGCGTAATCCGACACCGACCGGCACCCCTGGCGAATCAGCAGCATCTCTCTCGCTGCCTTGCGGCCCTGCCTGGAGCGGTCAAACACCCTTCTCATCTCATCCGCGAAAGCGGCATATGAGCGACAGAAGGGAGCGCCAGCGTCCCAGACAGCAGTACCCCACTCCCTTGCGCGGCCTGTCAGCAGGGTGATGACGTAGGCGATCCTCACCCGGTCTGTGGGGAACGTGGACGGTTGCAGCTCGAACACCAGGGAACACTGCGAGAGAAACGAGCAGCAGGTTCCCGGATCCCCCGCGTATGACTCGGGGGGTGGCAGCCAAGGCTCCTGGCTGGGAAGCGTGGGCGGTACCGGTGGGTAGGCAGCCGCGGGCGAAAACGGTCGGCTCTCCTGGCTGAGCTGCAATTGTTGCAGCTGAGCAGAGACACCAGCGAGGCTGGTGGCGAAACCCTCCAAAGACCGGCCGATGGAGTCCAGCTGGTTCTGGTGTCCCCCCAGCAGAGCACCTTGGAGCTCCAGGGCCGTCTTCAGCTGTGGTAGGTCCGCTGGGTCCATAGTGGCTAGTTCGTTCTGTCAGGATCGGAGATCGGGACACAAACGCGGACCACCGGGTAAACGGAACCAAGCGTTTAATCTCAATCAGCAGGCAGTTCGTAGTACAGGGACAGGCAGGGTTCAAAAACACGGGGAAGCAGTCCGGGGGCAGATCCAGGATCGGTAGTCGGGGCGGGCAGAGTCGGGAACCAGGCAGGCGAATGGCGTCAAACAGATCTGAATCGGCAGGCAGAAAACGAAGTCAGGAATCAGGCAGGAAACGGCAACAGCAAACGACTCAAGGGAACTAATGCGGGGACAAGACAGGAAGAACTCACTGAAATGAACTAGCAACAAGACAGAGACACGCAGGGAAGATATAGGGCAGAGGTAACGAGGCAATGGGATGCAGGTGAGCAGGCAGGCAGGTGCCGATAATGAGGGGATCAGGTGGGCGTAGACCAGGCAGGGAGCGGGGCGGGGCTGGAACACAGGGGAAACAAAAACACAGGTATGGGGAAAAAACAAAAACACTGCGGCTTAAGGGGGCGGAGCCCTGACAAATACACCCTGTGACAGGTCAAGTAAGTTGTTTGGAAAAAGTGCAGTTCAGCAGGTTTTCCCCAGCTCTTTCAAAACTACCAATGTTCCCCAAACTGGGATCTATTACTAAATTAGTTTAATCAATACAATTATTCTTTGAATAAGGTGGTTAAATGCCAGACTGTAAGTAAAGCCTGCAGACACTGCGGCCCTCCAGGGCCAGGGTTGACAGATTACTCAATTATAGGGCTTTAGGGCTTACAGGGCTTTACTTATGCCCTGCAGGGGTTCCTAGGGCTATTGATGCTTCCATGCTGACCTTAAACCACCACTTAAATCACGTTCAAAATTTCAATGTATTTGGTTGCTACATCCCCACTCCTCACTTCCCTTTTTGAAAACCTAGATTCCAACATAATGATGACATGCATGTTTTGCTGTGGGCAGTTTGTCCAGTTTAAATATTTAACACTGGCAAACTGCAGTTATAGCGTTATTATGTTGGCTGGCCAACAGCGCTCCTTATACACATGGCACAGCTGCACTGAGCTGCACAGCAGATGCATTCATCCAGGGTCTGATGTTTAGTCCATTTACAAGGGAGAGAGGACCACGACACAAGCTTTTGGGGTTTTTTTTGTGTTTCATCAGTATTTATTGCCATTTCTGTTACAGTTGTTTTTCTTTTCTTTATCCATGATCACTCTGATGAATGTAAATTGAATTTGAAACTTTATTCCCTCATCACTCATGCACCCCAGGAGGGGAGGACCTTGCAATTTAGGGACCTCCGCCAAAACCCCTGATGCTGGCGGTGAAATCTGAGAGTTGGGCAATTACTCTGGGACAGAAAACTGGTCGCTGGTGTGTGTTATAGTGCTTACTGTGCTTGTTACCATGAGATTGCAGGTTCAGTTCCCAGGTGGTGCACTACCCATCCTTAACCACGGTACCTAACCTAGATTTACTCAGCACATATCCTATTGAATGAATGGATTAACATGTAAAAAATGTAAGCAATGGAGCTTGCCCTGGATAAACATATGCATTAGAGATAAATTATGCAAACAAAGCCAGCCTTGCTTCCCTGACAAAATGACTAGGTTTAAAATAAGGGGAAATAGCAGGTTTACACAATTTACACTATTTTTTTTTAAAGCACAGGGATAAGAAGACCAATGCTCCCCTGTTGTTTCAGGTAAGGCCTTTCTCTGCTTCCCCCTTTTCAAAGGCAGTGAATGGACAGAGCAGAGCAGAGGGGTACTGGGGGTGGCATTTGAGGCTAGTTTGGAATTCACATCAGATTTTCAAGTTGGTCTATTTCAATCCAGCTCATGGCTCATGGCTCATGACATACATTATTAATACCAAGGGACCACAGCCTTCTATGGGACAAAAGGTATCACCTTCAAAGCTGACTTGCCAAATGATGCAAAAAGGGCTGTCCTTCTGTATCGTTCATCATACACATGGTGATTCAGTGCAAATGAAACAGTCTGGAAAGGTGTTCAATCCAAAGATTTGTGTTTTTGATCTGTAAAAAAAAAGAAGAAACATCCACTTAATGAATACAACTTCATTAAATACCTAGTCGGCTTATTTTATTGGCTATGCTAACATCAGTTAGGTTAAAGTTTTAATTCCATTAATGAAGAAAATCATAATGCATCTGTTTAAATGACTGTAACTGAAATGGGTAACCATTACAAACGTAATTAGGAATCATGTAATACATGATTAAAAGGATTTGGGCATAATGTACCCAACAAGCTGTAAAAATGCAGCAGAATATATACATTTTTTCCAAAACACAGAAGCCCACAAGACAAATGTTGATGACACCATACATGAAGCTGGAAAGAGGAAGCCTTGTTACTGAGGGAGAGCAAAACTGGAGGAGCACCACGTCGAGATGAGATGCTAGCGGAGATGACTCGGTGCAGAGGCAGTCCGGCAAACCTTCATTAGACAAACCCACACTGTGAAAGAAGTCGCTCCAGCAACAACAGCTTTTATGGCACATAGCTGAAGCCCAGGAGCAACGAGACGCCCGTGAGACATGCTGTGGATACAATAGAAGTACACATGATGAAAGACATTTTCTCTGGGGTGTCTAAACTGAGCAGTGATTTCAGAGAGAGGGTGCAGGAGAGAGAGAGAGGGTGCAGCGACACTCCTCCCAAGGGCTGTATCCCCCAGATCAATAAAATGTATATTCTGTACTGCAGGTTGGGGGTATTTGCTGTTTCTTATATGAGATGGTTAAAATAATACACATTGTATACATTATACTTATTATTTTTATATATTACAACTTATATATATACAATTATAAATAGAAGATAAATAATAAAATTATATTATATTATATTTAAATTATTTATTATATTATATTTAAAACTTACTATTTTTACTTGCATTATTATTTATTTATGCATATCAATACAGGTCCCCTTGTTTCATACCATACCTGGTATTTGATACATCTGTCACACAAAAGAAAAATCAAATTGGATTCAGTCCAAAAACATGTTGCGCAGCATACCTGCTATTCTTATTCAAAATTCAATTGCTTGGCCATGCAACAAACACACTGGGATTGATAATGATGAATATTTGGAAAGTGTACTGCAATCATTATGCTGATTTCCTGTAAGAGCCACTAAAAATGTATATATAAATTTTCTACAAAAGTGTAGAAGTGTAACAGCCTCAACATGGTGACCATAAGTGTATCACACAAGCACAGCTGTGCCTCATAAATATTTCAAATACTATAATGAGGTCTGCAAAAAGTAAGTCCATTTTTTCTGAGACAATGTTTTGTTGGGAATTTTCAAACTAATGGCAACTATCAACTGAGGATCAAGCTCTCACAAGTGATAGCTGCTGAATTCTCTGGAATGTCTGCTTTCTGTACTGAGTGATAAATTCTCCAATGACAACTAAAAGAGGTATACTAGAACCAAGCTGTCTGAATGCGTTCAGAAAAAAATATAGCTGTGTACTGCCGGTCTTTCAGCATCAGATACCCAAAGTTAACAAAATTGAACCAATTTTTGATGAGATTAAACTTTCCTCACATTGTTCTGCAACAGAAATCTATGAAACGAAAAAAGAAATTGAAAACTTTCAAGAAAATCTCCAAGAAAATCTCATCTGATCGAAATAGTACATTTTATTTCAATTCTTTAACAATGACTCTCAATGTTTCTTGTACAGGTTATGTGATTTTACAAGATTTCTGTATGTATTTCAATGGTTACATTCATTTTGTGTATGCATTAAACATGAATTCTCTTTTGCTTGGCTTACGTTATTGATGTGATACATTTGGGCAGTCGCAGGCAACCATAGATTGTGCTCAAAAAGAAGAACTACTAACATCATAAAATGGGCAATGTGACCACTTGGTATGCTCACTGAGTAGGCACCATGTTTTCTTGCCACACTTGATACCCAAGTAGGTGCATTAGACACATGTTTCTCTGTGAGCATTCCCAGAGAGAAGGCACAGATATAAACGATATTGAAATCTGCATGACTTTCTTTCTGTCTTTTTTTGTCTAGTTTCTTTCCGTGTTCATATGTTATCCATGATGGTTATCCTATCATCAGCCCTTCCTCTCATGAATATTTGCATGAGAATATTGGAACACTGCAGCTTCATGTTATGTTAAATGCCAAGCACACATTAATATCTCAGTAAATAGAATATCTGCAGATAAATTTGCCATTTATGACATCATTCTAGACCCTCAACTAACTCAATCTGTAGCTCAGGCCTTCTGAATTCACAGAATCCTAAAGCTTCTTTTTCAAGGAATTTAACAAGCCAGAAGCTTCCACCAAACTCTACAGAGACAGTGATGAGCCTAAAACGAATGATACTTCAGACAGGTGACCTTTAATTCCCATTTGACTCCCAGAAATGAGATTCTATCAACAGTGGAATGAAAGGGGACTATATTTAAATCTAACAAGAGACAATGTAATGAGGTAGAAAGAGGTGCCCATGTGATACAGACAAGTGTACACCCTTTATTAACAGTCCTCACAATAATGGCTAGGAAATAACTTTTCAAACTCTGGTACACTCTGTACCTGAGAAAACACAGTGATGTTGGATAGAGTTAGGGAGAACCTGGAGGTACAAAGTAAGAGAAATGGATGAGGCCCTGGAAACATTATTAAAACGCTACACAAGTGCTGTGTCCTACCAAGAGGCCTGCCAGAAAAAAAAAAAAAAAACAGCAACATGAGCAATAGCACTGCAACAACCTGCTTAAGGTTTGTGTTGCTTTTTATGTTATTATTTTGTCTCCTAAAAAATTCATGAAAGGCAGGCAAATAGCATTCTGTGGCTGGGGATGGCCAGTTTTGGTCATCCGAATGCCATAGTAACATTAGCAACAAGTTTCTGGATTTCTGAGGCACATCAACAAACCACAGGAAGTCCTTAATGAAGAGCAGAAGCAGAGGGCACAGCACTGGAAAACAGGAACTGAATTAGACAGAAATAATGAGATGCAGCAAATAGGACGTGCTTAGGGAAGTAATCAGAGGAGACTGCTTGGCAAGGTATACCACAGAGGCACCTGCAAGCTTACTCTGACGTTCTTTTTCCTCTGGATTACCTTACCACTGAGCACCAAAAAAATCCAATAGTGTATCTCTACTATCATGTGGCCATCAAGGTTTCAGGTCCAATGGTGCCATTTCACTGCGACTGAGACCCTCTCTAAACTTCTGTGGGTGCTACACAACAGTGAAAGTTTACTTATCAGAAGACAAAAGCAATGCAGATTTTGATTCCCCCACCCTCTGCATTGATGTGCATAAACAGCAATGATTTCTTTAAGCAAGAGTGTGAATGTAGAGAAAGACATCCAAGGATTCCTTATTTACATCACTTCCTGTAGTATGCCAGTATGTAGTATCCTCACAGGTCGTCACATTGAGGTGGAACTTAAAATCGTTGGCCTTGGCTATTGGACTGATTATTATGAAGTGGCTTCAGTGCCACTTTATATTTAACCTTTATACTGTTTTACAAAAGTTGTTAATTTATATCCAGTATCTAAGGGCTTCCACATATGGTGGCATCACAGATGTCACAAGCTATTATGAACATGAACAAATACATCTTGAAAAGTGCCTTTCTGTTTTATGCCAGCATTGAATATGTATCAAAATTTCTACTAAAAAAGTGTTACCAAACTAGCAAGTTGTATCATGTTAAACTGATTCAATCATATATTTATGATGCATATCTCACTTTATGATAACACATTCTGAATTTTTATTTTGAATAACATAGGTTTCCTCAAATAATGAATAAATCCTTATAATAAATCCTTATAATACTCCACAGCTGCACATTTCTGACGATCTCTTGCTCTTGCCTCCTTGTTGCGTTTCCCTGCATATTTTGTATCCAAAGTTTTTGAAACATCATTTGTCAGTTTGTCAGTTCTTATTACTGGCTCCATCTTACTGTTTTCCTTGTGGCACAGTCCCTTTGGGCAGGAAGTAGCAGCTAAGACTCCATTAGGTACAATACTCAAAAAAAAAAAGAAAAAAGAAGATGCTTTTTTTTCTTACATGTCTGAAGCTATCCTCACACTACTAGCACATGAGATGAGATTGACCTCACCGGAGGAGCCTGAACTAAGCTTTCAAAGTTGTGTTTGAGGGGAACCAAGGAATCTGCGCATATTATCAGACACTTGACATTGGGGAATGTATTAAAAATGTGACATGCATGTTAAAGTCCATTTGGCGGTTTCAGATCCATAGTTAGCACTACCTTAAACAGTGCCTTCTTATGGATGATATTACTTTACACAACATGCTTATTTTGAATATCGGATGTCTTTTTGCAAAGCACCATTCATAGTTTGGATAATCAATTTATATAGCTGAATATTACTGAAGTGATTTGGGTTGAGGAATGTCACTGAAGGGTACAACAGCAGTGCCCCACTGAATCAAACTAGCCTTTGAGTTACAAGTTGAGCACCTCACCACAACCCTGCACTGCTGCCCTGGGAGGGAGTAGATGATCCATCAGATTTATATCTTTGGGTATGCCACAAAAGGAGCACAGGGACCACCCTCAATCGAACAACCAGATTGGCTGAGATGATGGGGTCAGTCCTCAAGACTGGAACTTGAAGTGGCATTGAAGCCACGTTCTAAAATCTTCAAGTGCAGCAGCAGGTAGTTAATAAAGGCCTTACATTCATAGACATTGGCATTACAGATGAAGGAAAGTCTGAAAGTCTGAGTCTGAACTGAGTCCCGAGTGAGGAGAAGAATTACAGTTACAAAAAAATGGTCACCCAGTGGGCAGTATGACCATGACTGGATATCGATACAGGTGCAATAAATTGTAACCTAGGTCTGCAACACCAAACCTGATTTTCAATTGACTGCCCATATTTCCTGCATCTCTGTATCAAAGACTGATATGTTAAATCATGCTTCATGTGGTGAACCTAGGGTGGATCAAAGAAGGGGGTGTTTTTATGTGCAATGGCGCTGGCTGATGTACTGCTATAAAAAATAATACATTTTAAAAATACATATTTTAAAAACCAAACATAGAACAGGAACCACTACACTGTCAGATCCACATACAAAAATAACAAACACCTGAACTCAGCTGAATGACACAACTGTTCCTGAACCATGACTGATTAAATAGGTGATTCTCATTAGCCAATGCCCTGCTTCCTTTAATCAATGACAATTATCACCTCTAAAATCAAAGCCGATGAAAAAAAAGTTGGTAAGACAGTGATGGTTATTGAACTGAGGAAACTCAGGTCTACAAATATTTTATATATCATGGCTCATGTACAAATAACTGACTACCTTGCCATTTTCAAATCAGCTCACTTAATATCAGGGAATAATCCATCAGACTACATTTTATTCCTATTTCAATTTTTCTGGTTCCTCCCATGTTATGTGTTTAACATCAGCATTACCACACTGCTAAAATGAACATGTAATTTTTTTTGATCACAAGTGTCAGCAAAAATAAATTTAAAGGGAGAGTATCTATACATTTTCAACATTTTGAAACACATCACACACAACAGCATTGTATTTTCAAATGTCATTTCAACCTGCTCCTCAACCTGCTTTCCTGGGAGTGATATGTCTCTGGCTTTTTTATGTTTCATACCAGGAACTCCAAAAGGTTTAGTCTCAATTTACAGCTGGGGTGTGAAGACAACATGTAGTCAAATTGATGTATTCAATTTGAAGCTAATGAAAAGCTTGTCTGTGTTCCTGGCCGTACTTCAGTGGTTCAGACTCCTCATCAGAACACTCAGCGTGTTGTGAAATCAAAACGTTCCCCTATCCCAATATTCTGTTTGTTCCTCCATGTTCCTGATTCAGGCCCTGCATCTACTCCTCCACCCCTCCTGACCGTCTGAGTGTGAGGAGCAGTGTGTTGCGAATCATTTAGAACGCTTTTTAAGTCACCCAGTTTCAAGCCTCTGTTGTTTTGGCTCACTACAGCTGGGTTGAAACTCCTGCAGCTTGAGAGAAAGAGCATCCAGAGTTCTGCAGCTGCATCTGGCAAGACACACAGGGGTGTGTCACCATGGCAGGCAGTGACTGGCTAAAAACCATAGCTAAAGATGAATTTGGCCATCAGCCATTGGGTACTGCTGCTCTGGGGTAAAAGAAAAAACAATACAAAAGCATAATTCAAACTATGAGAGCAATAGACCAAAGCAATCCCTTCTTATTGGGGAACAGGAGGAGTCCTGATGAATCAAAAAGGCAGTCCAAAATAAAAGCTAGACAGTGCCATATGCCATTTTCAGGGCTTCTCCATAAAAGACTTGGGCTCTGTGTTTTTTATACAGGCTCTCTGATGAAGCCACCAGCAGCAGCTGCAGGGATCAGTGATGAGTTACAGGTGCTGCCATGCCTGTGAATAGGGCTGGTGCTGTCTGTGAGTTCCTGGGTGGGAAAACAAACAAAAAAGCAGAAGCTAATCTATTAGCTGATCTTTAAACTTCCACATCTCTTTTGATGATTTTATAGGACACATCACAATGTAAGAAGCATGTAACAAGGATGCTTGTATTATGTTTATTCAACTTTGATATCAACAACCCTTGACACCCTGTTAGCATGCGACTTACCTCATCACCACATAAACTAAACAACTACTCACAGTTTTGCAACTGCGTGTGATTTAACGAGGACTGGAAAGCCATCACATAAACATCCATCTGGGCCCCCTTCACTAAGGCACTCCATCACATCCGCAGCAGTACTGGCATCTTTTTTAAAGCCCTGCTTTTATGTTATTCAAGGGCCCCCTTAAAAGCTCCCAGAGCGCAGCTGAAGGACCAGGACAGCAGCTGCAGCCGCTCGTGGAGGTGCTGGGGGTCAACGGGCCTCGCGTGTTTGCCGCAATTCCACTCTGAGGATCGTCCACGCTCCCGGCAGGATATAAAGTGCATGGAGCTCTAGCAGAGCTGGTAAACCACAGCACGCTTCTGTCCCCCCAGAGGATACCGTCTCTCAACCCCTGTTTACACCCCATTTTTGCATTTAAAGAATTGTCTCTTTTTTCCAGGCATGTACCTAGCAGTTAATATTTTATGCTGAGATATACTGTATGAATGCATTACTAGCCTCAGAGGATAGAGAGGATTATGCTCACTACCCCACCACCCCACCCCACCCCACCCCCTCTTTCACACACATACACACCACTCTCCCCTGCCCCTTCCTTCTTTGCATATATTACCACTTATCACTGCTGCTCTTAATGACACGGCTCCTTCTGGGGCACAGTGATGAAGTGACAGCACCCCTCCCTCAGCTCTCACTCCCAACTGGAGGCAGTCAGACTGACTCCATCAACTGCAGACACAGATTGAATCATAAAGAAACTATGCATGTATGGATGGATGAATGTGTACATATATAAGCTCATGCACATAGAGCAAGAGGAGAGGACAGAGGCAAGTATTACAGTTTCTGCAAAAGAGGGTCAGTCTTATCTTTAAGATGCTGTGGACGGAAGTAGGAGATGCATCCGGGCTTTTCTTTTATCCCCAGTCCCTATAAAATCCAGATGTAATCCTGCCATAGTGCACCTGTGGAAAATGACCTGCAAAGGATTCAAAAAGTCTCCTAGCACCTCATATTATTCCTCTAATTTGGTGTTTTATGCCTTTGTTTGGATCCCATCTGTTATTTGCAGCCGCCAGGGCCAAGGGGGGCTCCTGGCCACTGGAAGTTAGAGGGTCCCGGTGTTAGCAGATTCATTGTGGGCAGCCCTGATTCAGTGCTTGTTTTTGTCCAGGCAATGTCTTATACTGACTAATCCCTGGGGGGGCCCACATCAAGGGGATCCTTTGCTACATCTGTCTCCTGTCTAGTCCAAACTAATGTGTCAGATCTACCACTGGTATAGTAATGCAGTGGATTAATTTATTCATTATCAAATCAAATGTAACAATGTTCTTACATCATTATCTGATACTGAAGCAAATATTTACCAATTATAATATTTAAGTATCAAATATTACAGTATTTGAAAATGAAATTGCCATGTATTGACATATTCGTTGAGCAGCACAGATAACAAGAAGTGACGTTACTGTGGAATAGTGCCCAAAGATCATATGATTTAGTGTTGGTTCTTTAACTTTTATTTTAATTTCACTTTTTGGAAGGCCAGACATTGAGACACTATATGTTTGAATGTACCAAGGGCAGGTGAGACAGTCACAAGATGTAGTTTCCCAGTCTTCTGAATCCCCCCCCCACCCCAACTCCTCTCCCCACTTCCCAGGGGTACTGTTCCTCTCCTTGTGGTTGAAAGGGACCTCTGGCTGGTGTGGTGGCACTGATTGCCCCCTTGGCACTAGGGCATCATGCGGTCTGGACCCCTAGCTAGCTTCTCCTCATCCCCGCCTGTCACCACAGCTACTGCCAAAGTGGTATCCAATCCCTGGGTAAAAGGAGTCAAAGTGCCTCACGCAACCAGTGATGTGTCCAGCATGCAGGGAATAACACCAGCTCAGCACTGTTATGGGAGAAAGGGTGCTAAATTTCACAGCTTTACTGAAGGGCTTTGCAGGATGATTTTTTTTCTTGTGATGTTTTTCTCATAACATTATTAGTTTAGAAATTTGCTTGTCGGGGATTTGCTGTGGATTTTGAATGCTTTTTTGTTTGTTTTTTTCTTTGGACCAGGCTGAAAATTACAGAAGTGGAAGAAGATGACCAGTCAGAAATAATATGTTGGCATTCTCTTGGACCTTTATTAATTTGAAAGTTTGACCCCCCTACGAGGAGCGGGCCATGGGACCAATCACCAGTTTAACAGCCAAGAGAGTTTCAGGCCTCTGACAGCATGTATGGAGATTTTGTTTGCACAATCCACAGCAGCTGCTTGAATTTCCTGCCACAGGTCACAAAGAATTTTTCATTATTTATTTTTTCCTTTTTTTCCATATCATTGCTGTAAATGTAATTTTTAATTGGGTAGACGAAGCCCACTCATTTGCACCGCGTAGGACAGAAAGTTTGTTCAACTTGCCAAAAGCATTCAATGAACCATTGAAAGGCACGGTTTGATAGGGTGCTTTGTTGGCTCCTCTGGAATGCCCTGCCGTGGTGAGGGGTCGATGTGATTTGGCTGGACCTGGGGCCTTGCTCGCAGATGGGGGGAACTGAGGACAGAGCCTCAGCTGTTTTGCCTTTTGAGTGCCATGAATATTGCAGGTCCCCTGCATCTGCTCTGTTTTTACAGCATTGTCATTTGCAAAATGCCCATCATGAGCCATGATTTTTTTATCTCTTTTATGTTACCTAATAATAAGCAAACAATGAAATATGGTCAATGAGCTATAATGGCTATTGTTGACTTCTGTCGAGTGATACATTCTGGTTTAGATCGGAACCCAGGTCAACATTTTGGTGTAAACAACATACATTTGTGAATGTTAATGCAATAATAATAATAATAATAATAATAATAATAATAATAGACAACAATAACACTAAGAAAAAAGAACAGAAACATTCAAGTCAACACTCTTGAGGCAAATATGGGAACTGAAGAATCTAAACGTACATTAAAATATTAATTATAATACTGACAGTTAAGGAGAGTGCACTGTTGTGGAAGATTCATAACTCATAATGACATTTATCCTTAATTCATTCCACAGCTGACTATAAAAAGAATGTCAGACTCAGTAGTCAGATCAAATATTACAACCCAAGTAATTTTTTATCTTTTCTTCTAAGAAGCATATCGTATGATCAATATATCGCATTTAACCTTAGTGTGTCTTTCATTAATCTATGGTAGTTATAATCAATCATAACTCTTGTGTTCACAAGCATTCTAAGGACCATTCAGTTAACTTTTGCTGGCAGCAGCTTCTCAAACATTAAAGCAATCTACCTCTGCTATAATGGCATCCAAGGACTGCAGCTAAGTTGTCTGGATATGCAGAGATGTGGAAGCTCATTGTCAGACAAAACATGATTTTAAGCACCAAGGACAGAGAGAGTGAGAGAAAGAGCGGGGAGAGATGGCACCGGCATGTGTCTGTGTTATCATCACTTGGAATGGCTCTGTCAATGAAAAGACTCCCTAGGGTGGTGTTACGAGAATATAAAAAGCCAAGGAAAATGTGTAGTTTTGCCTCCTTAGAGTGATTACTGTGTGACAGGCATTTTCAACAAAATATTGTAATTGGGGTTCATTTTCAAATTACTTACTGACTTTTGTCCCAGAAAATTAAAGTCAATTTCAAGCTCCAATTCAATTTTCATGTTAAAGGACAGCCCTCCCTGTGTTTTGAGAACATTTCATGTTAACCATAATGTGTTCTGTATGTGACCTTGTACGTGGTTGAGCTGAATTTCCACAGTGCTTGTCACTGAAAACATATTGCCGATGCCAGGCCTCCCTGAAACGTGGTGTCAAGAAAATTGAATATACTTTTCTGCATCTTTTTCTCTCCCCCACAGAAACAGGAGCATAATATTGGGAGATTAATGCATTGTATACGGTTAGGAGTCTTGATCCCTGCACCCCACACACTGTATGCTGCAGAAAGCCAGGCTGCAAGGAGTGAGGGGTGTGTAACACTCCTTTGCAGGCCTTGTTGCTGTGGCAGCCGTCAGATGACACGGAGGAGAGCGTGCATTTTGAGGAGCAGTTGCGACAGACAAAGCAGGGAGCAGTGCTTTGCAGAGTTAAAGTGAGTGATGGGGTGGGTGGGAAGTGGGAGAGTTGGGGGGCACTTATTGCCAGGGGGTCGGAGATAACTCCCAATCTCCCGGGGAAGTTGGAGCGTGGATCCCCTTTCCTGAGGTAATTGGGCAAGCAGTCATCCCGTGGAGTCCTCCCGAAAGAGCGCCGAGCTGCAGGGCGCAAATTAATCACCTTGGAAACCCAGATAAATTGGCCGAATTAGCGGAGTTATGGGAAGGTGCGGTGGATATCGGAAGTATAAGTCAAATTACTTAAGGCGACAACGTATTGCACTCGGGCAAAGACGACAGAATCGAATTTCGCCTGTCTCTTTCTGGACTGAATTAAAGAAATCCTCCAGGTAGGAAGAAGAAGAGACAGCACAAATCTGCTGCCACTTTTTTCACCTCCCAGTCCGTGGCAGTAATTGTGTTATTTTTCCATGACATTTTCCTAGTGGTAATGAGACCCTGTAAACACTGGGGCATTTGGGTCTGGGGCAATGGCTATCACCATTATTGAGAAGGTCTGAGCCAAGAAAAGGATAAAATCCACCAAGAAGCCCCTTTTAACATGACACAGAGGGAAACCCCATTAAAATAACGGACATTGCTGTGAAGTATTGATTCTGCAGTGTTAGAATATTGCTGGCGAAATTCTCTGGAAAAAAACCCTCTGGGGCGAGCAAGGCTAACGGAAAATCTGCCAAACTTCAGAGGTGGGCAGGCACACCAAAGCCCCACTTCTGAGAGTGGGAACCCTCCATCCATTCAAATACATTCTACATTCACACCGAAGACTCCACTGACTGAAAGCAGCAGTGTATCGATGTGCTGTGTAAATTCAACTTCCTGTGTTCAGATGAAATGAGCTCCACTCCCCTAGAAGCAGACTCAGTATTGCCAGCCAAAATCCACCCTTTTCAAGGCAACTATTCCGAGGGTCAGTGATCTCCTAACCTGATGCTAGGGAGCTGACATTGATGCAACCCCTAAATGGGCTGTTTCTGGAGCAGTGAGACCATGTGACCACCACAAACAATGAAACCAGTTACTTGTAAAGGAGAGCCAAGACTTACTGATGCCTGAACAGTTTTGATGCAGCATGACTCACATGCATTCCATATTAAGACTATTTGTCTAGATGGGTGACGAAGGAGTCTAAACCAATCAGTGAAAAGCAACATGGTATTAAATGTAATTCAGAGAAAGGGCAATTTGAATTAGATTGTAGAGGTTGTTTTATCAATGTTGCAAAGTTGTTCTGGTTTCATCTTTCATTAACAGTATCTCTTTCCTTATTGCTTTATCACTAAATTAGAAAATTGAATTGCCTTTAAGTTGTTATTTGTGGTTAAGGCTAAACCATTCTGTGCTGAGTTTAATCCCTTTTCCCCAACTGGAAAATTTGAATCAATCACAGCACCAGAATCAAGCTCCTCTTTCGCTGGTGACTGGTGTAATGTTCAGAAGGTAACTGGTGTCGGTATGGCTACAGAATCATTTGATCCAAGGCAATGTAAATCAGGCTGGATGTTAGGACACCTGGGTTTTACATTACATTCCATTACATGACTTGACGCTTAGCACACACTCTTATGCAGAGCAACCTAGCTTACAAGATTTACATGTTATGCATTTTTACAGAAGTATAATTACTGAGGCAACTTGGATTAAGTACCTTGCCCAAGGGTACAACAGCAGCGCAGCACCAGGGAATCAAGCCAACAATACTTTGGGTTACAAGTCCAACTCTTCACCATTGTAGCACACAGGATGGGGGGATGAATTGGCATTGAGTGTTTGAAATCCCACTTTCACTGACTTTACATTACTGGCATTTAGCAGATGCTCTTATCCAGAACAGTTGACACAGGTTACAATTTTACCATATATACAACGTTATCCATTTATACAGCCGAATATTTACTGAGGGAGTCAGCCCTCCTTCCAAAAGGTTTTCATTCTTTTGTGCACTCAGGCAACTTTTTATTTGTTTTTTTTTTTTAGTTCTAATTCTATTTTGTTCCCACAAAGCTTTGAACTCACTGTCAGCCATCTCATAAAAGGCAATCGCTGTCAGTCCCAGCCCCAGTGCTTTGAGTTGGGCCGGGGGTGGAATTTGATTCCAAGTCCTGTGTGATTATTGTTTCATCTCTTCTTCTGAATTGTCAAAGAAGGGTCATACATCAAATTAAGTAATACTGCATTCGCAGTATCCGCTAAAATGCAATCTCTTTCTCAGGTTCCCAGAGAACGTCAAGGGTTTAAAATGTCTTACTGTATGTCTTTTAGCAACCTCTAAATGCTTTTTTTAAATAATCAATATTTGAAAAAGTGGCCAAGCTTACATTGAATTATAAGTTATAAACTAAAACTGCATTCTGGAAAAGAAATGCTACACGCTGTTCTTGTCAGTCATTTTTGCAATCCACTGTAGTATTAGAAAGGGTGAGCAGATATAAGTAACTATAGCATAAGCTGCAGTTTGGCATAGAGGTCAAAGGGAAAGGCCCTGTAGCCAAAAGGCCACAGGTTTGAATTTCAGGTACAGCAATGGTGTTGTGCCGCTGTACAAATTTATATAAATGAATTTGGTTCAGTAGGAGTGCAAAGCAGTGTGAATGTGTGCAATGCCCTTGATAAGCATGTCCACCATGGCCATAACCATGGTTTGAAAAATAAATAGTGAGGTCCGGGGTGTGGGGGGGGGCATTGTTGTTTAGGTTTTGTAAACACCAATGATTGTACTGAATACCTCTCATGTGGGTTCTGTTTTTGGGGATTGCTCCCTACCATCTCCACCCCCCCCCCCTCCCCCAAACACACACAAAACAACACATACATTCTATGGACACAGGTGTGGCCACACCCTTCCCTCTGTCTGTGACTTTAAACTGGAACACTCTCAGTGTGGTGTGTGTGTGTGTGTGTGTGTGTGTGTGTGTAGTGTGTGTGTGTGTGTGTGTGTGTGTGTGTGATGTGTAGTGTGTACACGCTTCCTGTATACACTTATATTCATTTCCAAATTTGGCTTTGAAATGTTTCGTAGGTCTACTATTATTGATACCATCGCCTACATAAGCTGTTTTTTAATCAATGGCATTATGTGAAACGTTAGCTAGCCTACTAATATGAAAGAAATATCCTAGCCTTCATCATAGCCAGAATACGCATATTTAACATGCTTCATACAATTGCCTTTACTCCAGATGCTGTATCAGGTTACTGTTTTTGCATGCACTCCTCTCAGAGGAGAAGTTCTCAACCACTGATTTTTTAATCCAGTTGTATTTAGCTTCAAATTTTATTTTTAGCGCTAAAAAAATTACTGAGGTCCGGACCTCGGTGACCTCATAGCTGGTTGCAGGCGTGATATCTACTGGGAAAATAATAAAAATT
Organism: Megalops cyprinoides; assembly: GCF_013368585.1. Classification (NCBI taxonomy): domain Eukaryota; kingdom Metazoa; phylum Chordata; class Actinopteri; order Elopiformes; family Megalopidae; genus Megalops; species Megalops cyprinoides. The sequence continues at coordinate 4,926,843 of NC_050593.1, forward strand.
ATCATTTTAAACACAATGTAATAAAACACAAAGAGCGTTACCAGGTCTGAGGGAACATGCTGAGAACATTCTGTATATGAACAATGCTGTCGTTAGATCAAATCCAGTCAATTATGTACAATGCTAGGATTATTGCTTGTTTGTATATTTTCTAAAAGATAGTTAAAACTTATAATTGATAAACCCACAATTTACTGAAATCCAGACACGGCTTATAAAATGGGACTAAAGCATCAAAATGGTTCACTATTTCCTAGCAGAACAAAAAAAATAAACATTTGGCGCCCATCCCTTTGATATTTCGCTTATGCAAATCAATCATTTCATCATTATGTAACCTCACTTTACTTTAGTTAGCTTTCAGGCTCTGTGAAAACTTACTGAAACACTACACTCACACACACACACGCACACACACGCGCACATGCACGCACACACACACGCACACAAGAGGATGTTACATTTAGTGAAGGCAGAATGACCCTCCATGAATATCACAAAAGGTGAAGTTTCCTTATGTTTGCATGGTCTCCATAGCAAAACAGTCATGATATTCAAACAATTGATGGTTCAAAACAGTTAGTCACTGACCACTCTCAAAGTTCTTCTGCGTAATACAGTCTGGAATATAATAACATCCAGATCAAAATATCTTGTTTTATCCTACAATCATCTCCTGGATCTGAATCTGGACCTTAACATTGTAGCGGTTTTGATTCAATTTACCATCTATAACAAATATCCATCAATCCATCAGACATCATGAACACTGCTGACACAGGCAGCGCAACATTCATTCACGGGGTAAGTCCAGATAGATAATCAGTTGTCCCTGTCTTCAAAGCTGTCCCCCTAGTGTCACGCAGAGATCAGTCAGAGCAGTGGAGCACAAATTTCAGGGGTAATGTAGCGTTATTTCAATGCTGGCAGCATGCGATGGATACAATATTTTATTATGTGAGCCTCATTATTAGTGCCATAAATACAGTTGATGCCCATCAGTTTACATAATCTCTCTCTGCTCCTTATTAGATACAAGACACACAGTATTAGTAGCACAGATAAACTGGTCCAAATGGATGCACTTGTTAAAGTTTGCAGATAATGAAACTATGGAAATATAGATTGCATGCTTTAATATTTGATGAGATGAAAGACTGAGGATGTGGGGGGGGGGGGGGGGGGGGGTTGGGTGGAAGAAAAACTGCAGACACTAAACAGACAAAAGCTGAAATATTATCCTGAATAAATAATTAAGCGAGGACCATTATTAATTCATGGTTTGGTCTTCCTTTGCTTTTTTGTCTTTGAACAGCTTCTCTTTCTCGGGCCAAAGCATCATTTCCAAGGGCACAATATATTTAACCACCTTTGTGGCAGATGTCCATCAACTGCCCACAGCTTTGTGGGCAATGTCATGGTTGTTTAATACAGAAGGGCTAAGACACTGATCTGTGATTGATGTGTGTGTGTTTTTTTTTTTTTGCATTTTTGTCTCCTTGATATGTTCCCATGATGCCACTACAGAGCAGCCGATTGATGGTGGTCAAAATGAAGGCTGTCAGGTACCGACGTTGGCTTATGATAAACAAGTCCCGTTGACCTGATGCCGAAACCGACAAAGAGGACAGCTGGCTAGAAAGTTTTGGTCATGAGAGCCATGGCTTTCAAGAACAGGAAAATGGGGAGGGCCCACAGCTTGGTGCATGATTGCTCTTTGTGTTCTTAGTCATATGCGCTGACTTATACTGGTTACAGCTTTACTTCCTACTCCTTTGTTACCCATTTCTGTAGCTTGAAATTTTGTACTGGAGCGAACATGGCAGACTCACTTGCTGAAGGAAACAACAGCAGAAGTTCTATCCAGTTGTTGTAGTGGATGGAAACATAGCCTTTGCATTGAGGATGCAGAGAGAGAGGAATCTCTCAACGCCCAGGGTGTATGTGTACCGGTCATTAGTGAGTCAGCATTATAGCATGCCCGCTTTTGGACCTTCAAATTCAGACTGTTGTTGAGAAGCTGCACCGGAGACTGCCAGTGGTGCATGTTTTGGAATTTGATATTTTGGAGAAAAAAAATCTAAGAAATGAATCCAGGGATCTAATATTGAGAAAGTTAATGCTAAAAGTCTGAATCTCATTGCATCTAAGTGCACCGTGGGCAGAATATAAAACAACTGTGTTGTGCTATTGTTGCCATCACTTTATTTCTCAAATAATGATCACCACTTAAAACAGGCTACAGTGGAATCTTTTTGGTCAAAATGTTGAGCAAACTAAGTTCACTTTGTAGCAGTATATAGATACTTCAGACAAATTAGCACATAATTCCCCAAAAGTTTCTAAAAAAAATCCTCCATCTTAAAACATTAACCTTTGGAGCTGTGATGTCAGAAATCCTCTAGATTATAAATCCACTGGGTCTGTGATGTATTCATTAGTTAAGGTGGCTATAAGGTCATTCTCTGATGCTGGAGGTCCTGTTATAGGGAAGTCATGGCAACCGAGAATGGCTCCAGAGACCAGAGGAAGCGAGTACAAGACAAACCCAGACAGATAGATGCAAAGCCACGGAAATGTCAATGTTTTACTCACTATGGGTGAACCAGTGAGGACAAATTGCCAAAGATTGAACTTGAGTTAGATGTTAAAAAGAGAATGAATGTGCTGTGTAAAGACTCTGATAACTGTCCCTTCTGGTTTACCATCTAATCACTGCTGAGCCAATATGCTTATGCTTATTTTAAACATTTGAGTATTTATCTAAAATGTGTACCTAGTGCTGCTTAACACAGAACATTATTTTGTCAGGAGGTGAGGATTGTGCATCTTAGACTGTTGTTAATATGGGAATCTGCAGGTACCACTGTTTATGCAATGTGACTGGCATTCATTACACCACATTATGTCATTTGGCAGACAGTCTTGCCCAGAGCAACTTCCAAATAAGTGCATCACAATGATAAGAGTAGTCATCGAAAAGTACTACAAGAGGTCAGTAAATTACTCAGTTAAGTGCGAAACTAGTGCAGAGTGCTCTGATTCCTATGTTATTATTTGATGTTATGATGTCTATCACCTAACTGGCTCTCTGCAATTGAATATGGATTTGAATGAATATAAGGATATGCCCAAAAGCTAAATTAGGTGTAGTGCATGAATATGTCCTGGGGCAACCCACCTTTGTTGATCTTACACATTTTTTATACTTGAACATAGACACTGAAGTATTTCATAAATCACAGGCCATCATGGGTGAGGGGAGGGGGGGGGGGGCATGCAGAGCAAGCAGCACCAAGGCATCATCTTTACAGAATTATCAAAACTTGTTATTATTTCATATACATGCATGCATTGGAGCTTGAAATTACTTTTAGTATTCAGGGAAAAGTTCACAGTGGGGGATGTGGGTTTCCTCATGCTCTTGCAGAACCAGCCTATTGTGGGTCATCAAAAATGATCCCCTTTTTACATTTATCAAGCACAGCACAGTGCATTGCATTCAAGTAATGAAAGATTTTTTGGTATTCGAGCAAGAAAAAAATTACTGCAACCCAGAAAGCACCATTAGTGAAAGAGCTCCTACTGGAAAACAATGAGTTCCCTTGCATGATGAATTAGATAGAAATCCTGATAACAGTATAATGGATGCCTTCTAGAGTCCCTCTCAGAGTCTCACATCTTCTGTTGTCCTCCTCAGGCTTGGCCTCAGTGGAGGCACCAGAAAACAGAATGCTTGACTCAAAGAGGTGATGGATGTGTCAGCGATTAAGGATGCAGAAAACATTTTAGTATCTGGGATGACTGGTCGCAGTAACAATGCCCCCCCCCCCCCCCCCCCCCCCCCCCACCAGCGCTGGCTTCCAAGAAACACACAGTAGCTTTGTTTTTGAGGTCACCTTGGGTGTTTCATGTGCCCTACCACACAGCTATGTTTTACCACTTATGTATAATAGGAGAATTCCATTCATTTGAAGAGCTCAGGGAAAAAAACAAATATGGGTAAGTGTTCAGAGACAAACCCCAGGGAATATACTTGGTTTTACAAATGAAGCGCATGTCATGTAAAGATGCCCTACATGAGGCAAATCAATAAATAGCTGTCTGAAAAACAAGCACTTCATCTTTGTTTAATGTCATTTATTTGAAAAGATCAACCTGAGGTGCCCACAGAAAGCTAGGCCTGGGTGATGAAATCTATAAAAAAAATGTATGTCTGTCACAAAATAGAGAACATTCTTCTGATTGATTATAATAATAATTATTACAATAACCAACCAGGGATGCTGAATGTGCATATGATGTATGTCTTGGACTACAGAATTGTTTGCTCACATTTGTAATGCAATTTAAGCATGAGAGTAGACCAATGCAGAAAAAACTATTTAAACCTCAAAATATATCCCCATGCGATTCAATAAAATCAACAATCAATTAGTAGGACAGGATCCTCTGAAACACGCAATGCCAAGGGCTACTTCTTTTACACACCGCAGTCCCTGTGGTGAGCTGGGGCAGGCATGAGTCGGAGGAAGACGCTTCATGTGCACCTTTTTACAGGTAGACTGCAGATGCCCTGACTGATCAGAAGTGGTTGCTAATGAGCAACAGGATGGACAAACCCCTGGCTGACCTACCGACCTCCTATATCTTTGGTGGAACAAGGCCAATTTGTTCCATCCTTATGGGCTCCCAGTCATCATCAGCTAATGATAAGGCCAGGGTCGAACCTGGAACAGAGGGCTCAGCCTGCACTTTAAATGGTTTTACCATCTGAGGCACAAACAGCAAAATTATTTATCAAGGTTTGTCAAGGGGAACAGTGTAGACATTCATGCCAAACAAGAAAAAACTGGAAAACAGGAAAGAGCAGCAGCAGTTGCAAGTCGAAGTTTGCTGACAGACCCTTAACAGGAGAGTTATTAAAAATCATAAAGTAACAGCCTCAAAAATTACCACAGGACTGAATCTATATCTCCATGACCCAGTCTGCCTATCATCAAGTTCAGGAAGCTGACACATATTGTATGGTAGGGCTGCTATTCAGAAACCACTTGTAACCAAGGCTAATTCACAACGACATATAACCTTGTATAATGCACATGAAAACCTGGATTTTCTGAGCAGTGGAAAAAGTAGTATGATCTGATCAGTTGTCTTTTACGATTTTTCCTACACTTGCATGGGTTTATGTTTGGAGAGAGCCAAAGGAAGCCTTCAACCCACATTGCCTATTTCTAACTGTTAAGCATGGAGGAAGATCTGTTATTGTATGTACAGCCATCTCAAGAGAGTCATCGGGTCTGCTTATCACTATCCATGTTAGAATTGGGGCCAAGGGATACCTGAATATTGCCACTTTAGGCGATCGGGTGCACCCCATGGTGCAAATATTGTTTTTTCAACATGTTCCCATATTCCAAGATGATAACACCGCCATACACACTGCCAAACTGAATTTAAGTCAAACACCTTCAATGGCCTCTCAAGATCATTGAAGCTTTATGGGAAGTCGTGAAATTTACAGTGCAGAGTAGATTTCTACCTCCTTCATCCCTCAAAGAACCAGAGATTCTTTCATTTTTGAAGAAACATGTATAACAGTATTTCTAGAAAGATTGAAGCTGTTCTGACGATAAAGGGCAGCCCAACTCATTATTAATAATTATATATTATTTGGTGTTTCAATTATTTTGTCTGTCCCTTATATAATGCAATGAAGACAAGATGTGGTGTAAGTACAAATATAATATGTGCACATATATTGCCAGCACTGTGTAACCGCATTACCAGAGGATGTGAGCCTCAGACAATATCCCTTTATGTCTCCATAGAGTACTCTTCCTTTATCCCAATGAACAATGTAAGCCTTTGGAGAGCAGATTTTTTCATTCCTGTCTGTGTTAGCCTTTTTTTATTGTCTGTGGTGCCTATCCTGTTTGCTAAGGTAACAAGGACACAAAGTGACAGTGCTTTTGAGTGTGTTTCCATGGTCTCCATTTTGTCCAACCCTTTTATTGCAGCGAGGTGGAGCCCAATTAACTTTCCAGTGAGAGCCATACTGACAGATGGAGGTAAGTCACTCTTGCTGGTGTTCCATTCCTTCCAGTAGTACTATTTTGTATTGTGTCATGGCATGAATGATTAGCACTGGAAGCTTCCACTCAACAGTCAGAGAGCTGGGTCCAAAACACAGCTAAATGACTCTTGAACTCTCTCTGTTTCTCTCTCTCCCTCGCTCAATGTATAATGTATTCTATGAGCCCCTAATGTACTTACCATTGGTACACACTCCTGTCTGTCTGGCATGGCAGAAAGTTACAGCAAACTATTTAAATTCACTCCAGGACTCATTTAGGTGCTATTTTAACAACATTGGCAGCAGTATGGCATTTCAGCTAATGACTCATGCTTGTGATGAGTTCGCAGGTTCAAATCCCATGGAGTACCACTGCTGCTCCCTTGAGTGTGGCACTTCAACCAAATTGCTTCAAGTAAGGCAGAAATGGACAAAATAAGCAACCCATGCAATTGCCCTAGAAAATGGTGTTTGCCAAATATGTGATATAGGTGGAGTAAGAATTCATCACACATGAGGCTTCAAATATCTAAAGTCCTGGATCTCTGTAGATTGTTAAGGATTTACAGACATTCACAGTGTGGTCAAATCCCATACTCAAGATGTCTCACTCAGGAAAGAGCTACACATTAGCAAACAGGGGCGCTCGGCCTTTCTGCTGGGGAAAGAGCTAATCAAATGTGATTGTACAAATGATATCAAATCTCTTGCCAGTTTTAGAATCAATTAAACAAAAATAGATGGAGGACTTCTTGGAAAATTTCATCGTTAGTGGTGGATCCAGTTACTGCTGTTTGGTGAAGGGCGACAGAGAGGAATGAATGGGCTGAGGGGGTGGGATTTCGTCATGCTTAGTGTATTATCTTAGACCCCACCCCAGTGCTACTGGTGCTTCATTTCAGACTGAGGACATGTAACCCACTGACTCCACCCACTGGTATCAACATTGAACTCAGTCAATAACAATGTGCAAAAGAGAAGGCTGCAAGACACCTCAAAATATAACCCCACCCCACCCACCCCACACACACACACAACAGCACCTTCTGTCTCTGGAAAGAAGACAAATGTTGGATTTTTGACAAGCGTCAAATGAAACACTTTCCATATATAAAGTTTACATTATGTTTAACTGGTGGTTCAGCTTTTTGTATGATCATTTCCTCTGAAGGTATCATAGCATCCAACACTGTTTTTAGCTGTTGTTGTTTGTTTGTTTTCTAGCAGTGGTAGTTTTCCCTGTGGAAATGACTTGTGTAGGCTTTCAAAACAGATATGTCAAATATTTCCATTTTGCCCTTGTAGCACTCCTTAAATCTTACATCATAAACGCTGTTGGTTGTTTCTTTGTTTTCAACAGTTCTTATGTGTTGTGGTGTGTGCGTGTTTGCATTACTGCAGGCAAAGTTAACGGCCGTTCACAGTCATATAGATCCATACATTAATTTGCTTTTGCAGTGAGGAATACTGTTTGATCGGTTTGAAATTTCATTCTTGAGCTGCATTCCTCATGTTGGCTGTTCACTGTTACCATTTATTTATCTGACAGTTGTGCTTATCCGGGGCGCTGTGTGCAGAGCATGGAAAGGAACATAAGTCATGGCTTCCGCATCTGACTTTCAGCCTGCCGATCTTGCACTAAGACATCATGCTATGTGCCTAAAAAATAGTCCTACCTTTAAATCATGTTAAAAAATGATACTACTCAAAACAGCCAGCTTAAGGGGCACATACACATGTGTAATTTAACAAAACTGTCTAGCAAAATGTCATGCCTCAGCCCCTATGGAGCCCAAGAAAGCAGGTTTAGGAGAGCCCTCCATTCCTCTCCAATGACCAACTGCCTGCAGGTGTTCCTGATGGTCCACGGCTTGCAGATGTTCCTGATGCTCCACGGCCTAAAGGTATTCCTGATGGTCCGTGGCCTGAAAGTGTTCCTGATGCGCCATGGCCTGCAAATGCACTGCATTGTGGTGGCTGGTACTGGCCATTGTTCTGAAGCAGCAGGGGAGTGAATGCTGTTAATGGACCTGAAGCAGAGCAGTATCAGTGCTGTCCATGGTTCTGAAGCTCTAGACAGAACTTTCTATTGTGAACGCTGTGGCCAGATTGGTAGAGGTCCCCTACACACACAGAAACAGAGACACAGGCAGAGATTCAGACACAGAGACACACACACAGATGCAGACACACACACACAGACACACACACACACAATCACACACAGTTTTGTGCAGGTGAACACATCTACACCATCTTCTGGAGTTGTATATGATTGAACTATATTTTATCAGTTACAAAACAAAATATTTCCTTTACAACTCCTAGTGGGTGAGAAGGGCATCATTGGTGAGTGGCACCTCATGGCAATTATGTTGAAATTTGTAATAAGCATTCAGATTATAGCCTCAGAAGAACACAGAAAACCTCATCAGTGTTTTTCATAGAATTGCATGTTGGGCAATATGCAAATGCATATCCCTCCAATTAAACACTTGAATGAATATTCATCCAGTTCTGCCAGGGAAAGTTTCCACTGGAGTTTCAAAACCACAACTTTAGAAAACAAAAAGTTTTCAGTAGGGCGTTTTCCATACCACTTTAACTTTGGCATTTCAAAGCCCTCAAATTGTTGTTAGCTTTCCTTTAATATAGCACATTTTTTGTGTGGAAAGGACATAGAGATGGAAGAAAATGATGTGAAACCAAGCAACCCCTCGGATGAATTTAGAAGCGTCTCAGTGAAATGTATGTTAATGCATTGGATGTTAATGTAATATATGCCAGCTGTGCAGTGGTTTAAGCTGTACGCTTGTTTGGCCATCAAATTTCAAGCTGTCTACTTTTGAAAGGAGGGTTTTCAACACCCATTCTCATGATTGCACCCCCCCCCCAACTTCCCAAACAAGCAGGGTGCACCATACCTGTGAGATAATCAGAGTTCCCTTTTATGGAAGGTTTCACAGAGCCTACCTGGCCGTCATGGTACAGCATCCATCCATGCATGGACACAAAGAGGAGTGGCACACAAACTCAGAATGAGTAGGCTACCTTGGGGGTTCACGAGTTTGGCTGCTGGGCCAGCCAAGATTCTGGATTGTAACCTGTGCTGTGTGTGTATGTGTGTGTGTGTGTGTGTGCATTTTTTTTTTTACTACTGGAACCACCATTTGCACTCCTTGCATCTCCAAATGAGCGTGACATCAGAAAGACAATCCTTCATATCCTGGGGCACAAAATCCTGGGCCCTGTGAGCAGGGGCGGAGCCGATGGTTCATTGCAGAAGGGGGAGAGGACCTGTAGTGGGCCCTTGGCGATGCAAGACAGATGCAAGCGGAAACATATGGAGACGGAACGGCAGAACGGAGAGAAACGCAGATTACAATGAGGTATGCTATTTCAATACAACACATTGCGTGAGACCATTTTTAAATACCGTGGCTCCGTCAGCAGTGACAGTGATGGGAAATAAGACAGACAGCGATCGCCTAGTTCCTACTTTGGGACTCGAACAGAGGGTGTAATTTTTCTGTTTGTACACTTACACAAGAATACTGGACAGCAAATAAAGCTTTCTGTAACTATTGTGTCTCTGCTCATTCAAAATAGCTAAATATCACAGCTCCGTCAGCAGTGACGGTAATGGGAATAAAACAAGACAGCCGGAGATCGCCTAGTTCCTACTTTGGGACTCGAACAGAGGGTGTAATTTTTCTGTTTGGACACTTACACAAGGATACTGGACAGCTAATAATATTTTCTGTAACTCTATTGTGTCTCTGTTCATTCAAAATAAATATTGTGGTGAGAAGCTTAGCTAGGGGTTGGTCGAAATCATTATGCCCTCAGTCTGATTTTTTATTTTTTGCTGCAATCAAGACACACTAACAAACTTTATTTAAAGTATTCAACGAAACAACAAAAATCCATGTTCAGTCAGGCAGATTGGGCCCAAGGTGGGCCCCTTTGTAACTGGAAGAACTGTGGGCCTGGGGCAACCGCACCCTCTAAACGCGCAGCCCCCCCCCCCCCCCCACCCCCTCCGCTTGCTCCGCTACAGCCTGTGAGACACAGTTCAGATGTGTTTGTATATAGTATTACTACTACTACAAATAATAATAATAATAATAATAATTTTTCATTCCAAAATAACAGTATTTTTAAGTACAGCACAGTACTGTGAATCCTACATACATCCATATACATGGGATATAGGTGCAAATGCTAGAGAAGGAGGAATTTTGTGTACAGTTAATCATGATAAATACACCTGATATATTTTTGCCAGTCTGGCCTGCAGCATGATTCAGTACACCTGCAGCCACTTCAAATGGATTGCGTTTGAAATGTCTTTATAGTTTCATTTTGCTCGATGGGTATGTAAGTTGAACCACCTTGCCATATTTAACACACATGGTGTGATTTGATGCTGTATTTACATGTCATGCTTTAATTTAATTTATCAAATTTTTTATATAAAGTGTGAGAGGGTATTCATATTTCCTTGCAAGAATAAAATGATTATTGTTTGGAAAATTAAGTAAAACATGAAAATAACTTCTAGAAAATATGCCAACTAATAATGATTTTATGCTAATATGCCAATATATTTGTGGTTAAGAACCTCTATAGCACAACTACAACTGGAAGCATTAAATAATTTTTTTTTTGAAAAATCTGAAGCTGGAATTTCACTGTCAGTTGACCAAGTACATTACCGGTGCCTAAATATTTCAGAGGTTAACAACCTAGGCCACTACTTTCCTGATAAGTTTTATGACTATTTAATGAACAATATAGATAATATAGCTGTGAATTTGGAAGCACCTGCAAGAAATAGAACTAAACAAACCAAACAAAATTCTAATGTATTATTAAATTAATAGTAATAGGTTTAAAAGTCTGGAAAAAACAATACATACCTTCCGGGCACTCAATAAGGTGTTGTCAGTTAGAAGGATATGTTTGTATATATGCATGGCCTCAAGGCTTGCATGTTTAAAATGTAAACAAGTTTCCTTTCTGATAATGCAGGTCTACATCTCTGCTTCCTCCCTAATTCTAAAATAATGAGCACTGTTGTGTGCTTTGAAGACAAGATTCAGCAGCAGAAAACATTAAAGGTTGTCCACAGTTACAGTTGCTATGTTGTCTGCTTCCCCTCCAATGGGATGAGTCACAGCCATTTTAGCCAGTGGAGGATGAGAGCTTGCCTTTATCAGACAATTATTCTAAACTTGCTCTGTTCTTATTTGAGTGCACCTAATGCCTTTGTTACACTTTTCATGAAATCATTCGAGTAACATAAAAACCTCTTTGCGGCAATCACCATTATGTAATGTAATCCAAACTCTTTGCTATAATTAAAATGGTTAAAAGTGAAGTGCACAGAAATATCTGCCTGCCACATTAGACACGATTAAGTGGAAAGGAATAAGCTGCTGATGGGTAGCCCTGGCTGAAACTGGAAAGCTGGTAATCATAAAACAACAGAGTTAGGACCATTATCTATCTAGAATTAGGTAGATTATGTACCTCATTTGTGGCTTCCTGGCTGTCATCGATTTAAACTGTCTATGCATCTCAAGACTAAAGTTACCTGTTGTCTCTTTGTGACATATTTGTAAAGGTCTGTGCAGAGTAGTGTCAGCTCACAGCAGGTTGTCAGCTGAGACTGTGGAATGTGCATTTTTTCTTTCTTTTTCTTCCATGTATCCAGTGTCAAATGGGGAACCTCAGAGGCCTATAGCATTGAACAATCTCCACGGATGTTGCCAACCATGGACTTAACTGACATCAACGTCTGCTCTTCCCACAATCCCACTTCATAAATAGTTCACACTTTACACCTCTAGAATATCTCTCTTAACATTTGACCTGTTGGTAGATTAGTCACAAAAAGAACAGCAGAAAAAAACAGTCATGGTTCTTATCTGTAGAAAATGCACATTTTCTGTGCCAGCAATTGACAGTTCTTATACATTAAGTTTTCAGTGCACCCTGCTCTGAGAGAGTATAATTAATAAGTTATCCAGTTACAGAAAAACTTTGAAGATGAAGCATGTTCCATTTTCTCCTGTTTCTGAACCTGGAAAGGTGTTGAAAATAGCCCTGTATTTTAATAGCCATTCCTTGTAGGCTCCCGATCTTGACACATGGCAAAGCCTCCTCAGAATAGCAGCTGAAGGATCTTCCTGAGGATGGCTTTTGATGAATGGAGATTGAGTGTGCTGGCCCTAATGGATGGGGTTGCAGTTTGACTAGGCAATGCAAGTGAAAAGGCAAGACAAAGAGCCTCTGATGAATGGTCAGAAGATTAAAAGAAAGCCAATTCACCTTCTCTATCAAAGACAAAATTTGAAAATTGTGGTTTAAAATGTGCCTCAATGAAACAGTAGAATTACTAAACTCTGACATGCCCCCTGTGAAAAAATTAAACAACAACAATAAAAACAACAACAAAAACATGTCAATAGGAATGGGACAAGAAATAGCATTCACTTTTGCAGAACAGAGTTTATGCTTTTCCTTATATTTATTTATAAGCACCTAAAATTAAAAAAAAAAACACATTTAATCAAAGTCATAATGATGTTATCCTCACAATCTGAAAGCTGGTATCTTTAGAATTGTAAGAGGGAACAAAATATTTCAAGGCAATATTGAAACAAGAAGAATTTGTGTTTGTGCTGCTTTTTAAGCCATAACAACAACAATTTAGCTTGTCTTTCCCTGTTGTTTCTGATTCTGTTATGAGGCTTGCTTGTAAGGAAGTGTTACAGCTGTCGAGAGCTTACGCTGCATTTCTTGACAACATTGTACCACATGTATGTGGAAAGGAAAAATAGCAGATTAGTCTATTTCTGTAGAGTGTTAACTCTCTTTTGAAGAGAACCCTTACGGAATGAGCTGCAATGTGTATGTGCTTAAAATGCAGTCTTCAGGCTAACACTTAGATGTTTATTCCCCCCCCCCCTCGAAACCACACACACACACACACACACTTTAATGCCCACTGCGATCGTTGAGATGTGTGATATTAACGACTACTATATCTACAGCGCGGAAAACTCGGCGGTATATGCTGAGGATGTATGATCACGCGACGCTCAGCGCCTGCCTGCCTGCATATGACACTGAGGAATGGGTCTGCAGAGAAAATCTGTGTTCTCCGTAACAAAGTCTCTGCAGTTTGAACAGGAACAATTTTAAACACACAGCCAGCGGCACACTGTCTGCACGAACAATTCCAAAGCTTACAAGAGCAATGTGTCACTGTGAGAAAAAAAAAAAAACTAGACAAAACTAAAATTGTCAACTGCTTTACTGATACTATATATTGTGGTTAAAGGGATTATTCTGTTATATTTAAAGGTTTGGTTTGGTTCACAGAATAATGGGGAATATTCCAACAAGAACCCATGGGTCGTTTTCGTCAACATAATGTCTTGAATTAACCACGGGCTTTTAAACTCCCCGAAGATAACTGTGTTTGACATTTTGCGAAGGATTGCTTTTATATTTCCATTACACTTAGGCCTATTGTCAAGGGCGTAGGAGAGAGTTTGATATTGAGGGAGACACAACTTGTTATGAATTTTATGTCTATATAGGCTACATAATCCCAGTCCTTAAAGAAGCATATTTCTTGGCACCCTACAGTGAAATTGAACCTTCTTGTTTCAAGCCATCCTGATATTGTTTTATTCTTCAATCAAGATATATATATATATACATATATATATATATATATATATATATATATATATATATATATATATATATATATATATATATATATATATATAAAACATTTTTACAAATCTACGCAAATGTTTACTGTCCGGGTAGCTAACCTGTCTGAACACCACAGCTTCATCAGTTTCAGATATTACTGCGTAAAAATAAACAGCTATATCTATATGACTTGAAACTGAGGGGACAGTTTCACCCGTAACTAGGTTCAGGCTAATTTGCTGTCACAGTTTCAGTGGTCCTTCGAGCCGGATTGGTGCTGTTTCACTGGAAATGTCAGGCGCACCGGGTTCAGCCCCCTCATCCGCAAGCTGCTCTCGCCGTGAGACCAGTCGCCCGGTCCACCACGAGAGCTACGAGGTCCAGTATGTGGGGAAAAGCACCCACAGACCTGCGGACATCCATGCCAGTGAGCAGGAGGGACCGGCCGAGATGACCCCCCTCAGGACGCCAGAGAGGATTCCCCCAGTTCAGCAGAGCCCATCGCCCACGACCCCACAGAGTCGTGATAAAGTGGCGCAACAGCTCCTGGACACCATGAGGCTCCCTCTTCATGACCCGCCGATGGTGTACGAATGGCAGGTCCTTCCATTCGGCACCACCTGCAGCCCGTGTTGTGCCACCTTTGCTCTGCAGAAACATGTCCTGGACCATAGCCAGCCCACCGAAGATGTGCGCCACTCCATAGAGCGGTGTTTCTACGTGGACAACTGCCTGCAGAGCCTCCCCTCTCTCGACAAAGCCAAGCAGCTGGTGGACAAGCTGAGGGCCCTCCTGCTGACTGGTGGCTTTGAGATTCGCCAGTGGGCCAGCAATGCCCCCTCCGCGATCAGCCACCTACCAAAGGAGGCCAGGTCTGAAAGCAGTGAGCTGTGGCTCTCACAGAACCGCACAGACTTGCAGGAATCAACGCTGGGTCTGCACTGGAACTGCCAGAGTGACACCCTTAAATATAAGCACCGCCCGGTCAACTATGCAGTTCCCACAATGCGCAACATTTACAGGGTGCTCGCCAGCCAGTATGACCCCCTGGGGTACCTCATCCCCTTTACAACCCGAGCAAAGGTCCTGGTCCAACAGCTGTGGGACAAAGGACGTGATGGGGACGACCCCCTATTCCCAGGAGACCGGCTGAGAGCCTGGGAAACCTGGGAGGGTGAGTTAGTAGACCTGCCCCGGATTAGGCTTCGCCAATGTTATGTGTCGGCAGCAAAGGACAATCCATCAGACAGGAGAGAAGTCCACATATTCTGTGATGCCTCTGAACACACCTATGGTTCCGTGGCCTACTTGCGCTCAGAAGACGACCAGGGGCAGGTGGAAATCGCCTTCCTGATGGCCAGGTCTCGGGTGGCCCCCAAGCGGCAACTGTCCATGCCACGATTGGAACTGTGTGCCGCCCTAACTGGGGCCCAGCTTGCCAAACTGCTGCAGAACGAGCTCACCATTGAGGTCCAGCATGCCACCTTGTGGACAGACTCCACAACCGTCCTTTCATGGCTCCAGTCTGACTCCTGCAGGTTCAAGGTCTTCGTTGGAACACGGGTGGCTGAGATCCAGGAGCTCACTGATTACCGGGCTTGGCTCTACGTTGACTCAGCTAGCAACCCTGCAGACGACATTACCCGAGGCAAGTCGCTGCTTGAGCTAGCCGAACTCAACAGATGGAGCCAGGGACCACAGTTCCTCCACCAGACACCCGAGAGGTGGCCCATCAGACCAGCTGGATCCGAAGAAGAGGATGCTGAGAACTGCGGAGGCCCAGTTTCTGTGGGCTAGTATTGCTCAACACAAGCCCCTCCCTCCCAGATGCCAGTCAGTTCCGTAGCCTCCAAGAGCTACTAGACGCCACTGTACTGGCCCACCACGGAGCGGCCGGCCAAACTGGTGAACCGTCAGCTGCTAACTATCGTGACGCAGAAGCGCAACTCCTGAGGAAGGCTCAGCTGGACTGCTTCTCAGAAGAGCTCACTTGTTTAGAAGCGGGCAAGCCGGTGCCCCCCAGTAGCCACCTGTTAACCTTGTCCCGAGTTTGATAGCTCCCTCAAACTCATTCGAGTAGGAGGACGACTCCGGCAGAGCACCAACATGGACATGGAGGTCATGCACTCGATTGTGCTTGACCCAGCACACCCGGTCACAAAGCTCATCATCCAGCACCATGATGACCTGCTCCACCATCCTGGCCCCGAACGAGTCTTTGCGGAGATCCGGCTCGAAGGACCACTGAAACTGAGGGGGCAGTTTCACCTGTAACTAGATTCAGGCTAATTTGCTGTCACAGTGGGGTGTCGGTCAGGACACAGGAGTCAGGTTCCGGGTTCAGTTGTTTATTGGGGATTTGGAATGGGTGGATGTGAGGGTTTGTGTTGTATGTGTGTGTGGTTTCTTTGGCACAGACGCACACAACAACAGCATAATGCTTGGTCCCCAAAGGCGTGGTCTCCCCAGTTCTTCACCTCCCAGGTATTGTTGCGGTACTGAGGTGGGGGAGGTCACCACCACCTTTATATTGTCCCGTATCCCTGGCCCTATTGAGGCCCTGATTGGTGGCCAAAGGATACGGGCAGGTCCGAGGGCAAATGGTGACCTGGGGGCCGTCCTTGGGGGTGCGCCTGTGCCTCGAGTTACCTGTGGGGGTCCTGCTGATAAGGGGAGCAGCAGGACCGGTTTGGCCAGGTTTCAACTGAGTTGTAAACAAGTGCCTGTGAGAGGTGGGGGTGGTGCGCAAACAAAAGACAAAGACAGAAACAGAAACATGTGGCCCTTTTCTACATGACTGTTGGTTCCTCCTACTGTTTTGTCAGTTTACAGCCAACTATTCGGTCTGAACATTTAGGTTATCCATTTACATTCACGTTAGTGCCCAGCAAGCTAACACAACAGTTGACACAGAAATTGGTCCCCGGTTGTCAGCATAGCTTACTGAGCTGTGATACTCTGAATGTTCAGGTTACATAAGCACATAATTCAGTTAGCTGATACTAACTGTACCTCAGCAATGTCAGTGACAAAACAGCTGGCTAGCTAAGGTTAGCTTGTTCATTAACGATCAGCAAAATAAGTAGCAAGCTAACGTTATATATGAAAATTTACGACATACTCAAACAGGATACTGTTCAGTCGTAGGCTATAGAGAATTTGATACCAAAAACAGCGTGCGGCGAGTAGCTCAGAAAGAATACTTAGGCCTAATATGTCCTTAATTTGCAAAGGTGGTTACCTCCTGCACTCAATGTTTTTTAGGCCAGTGCTTTTTAAACAACTGTTGTAGCTAGCTGTGTCCTCCCAGTTAATCTGCTGTCTCAACGAGTGGGAGCCCTGAGTTATCTTCGAAAATAAAAACCTGTTAAATGGGTTTATTGTGCTTGAGGTCGTCGTTTAACAGGAATTCAACATATCCTGAAATCAAATTTTATTTAACGTAAAGTAGTTTCAACAGTAACCTACAGAAACTAGCTAGCTAATAGCCTAGGTGTCAGGCTCGGAGATCGGGACACAAACGCGGACCACAGGGTATACGGTTCCAAGCGTTTAATCGTAATCGGTAGGCAGTTCGTGGTACAGGGACAGGCAGGGTTCGAAAACACGGGGAAGCAGACCGGGGGCAGATCCAGAATCGGTAGTTGGGGCAGGCAGAGTCAGGAACCAGGCAGGCGAATGGCGTCAAACAGATCCGAATCGGCAGGCAGAAAACGAAGTCAGGAATCAGGCAGGAACGGCGACAGCAAACAAATCACGGGAACTAAAGCGGGGACGAGACAGGAAAAATCACTGAAACGAACTAGCAACAAGACAGAGACACGCAGGGAAGATGGGGTGACAGGGCAATGGGATGCAGGTGAGCAGGCAGGCAGGTGCAGGTAATGAGGAGATCAGGTGGGCGTAGACCAGGCAGGGAGCGGGGCGGGGCTGGAGCACAAGGAAAACAAAAGCACAGGTACGGGGAAAAACAAAAACACAGCGGCTTAAGGGGGCGGAGCCTTGACACTAGGCTACAATTGTTGTTGCCAAATTATTCAAAAGATGACTAACGTGAAACTGGTCGCTAAATAAATCCATACACGCCTATCACTATCATCTACCATACTTAAAGTAGTCTTTACTCCAAAAAACGATCTAATATCTGTTTTTTTTTTTCCTTTTCCCGGGTGGCGGGTCCATGTTTAAGGCTTAGATTAAAGTTGATTGTGCTTGCGTGTTTGTTGATAATGATCCAGTCAGTAAGTGACGCGCTCACAAAACGTGATCAGGGAGAACGATATTCCTTTTCCAAATTAAACTTTTATTCTAAATTTGCCGGTTGTTGTGACATGACACCCGAAGCGCCCGCAGATTTCCGTAGTTCTGAAACACTTCTAGAGGGACCGAAAGCTTACTTTAAAACGTGGTCAATTATTTTAAAATGTCGGACCACAAATATATGCCAACATGACAGATCTGATCAGCAAAAGTTTTTTTCACGCTCTCACTGTGACAGTATCATAATGTTTTAAAATTGTTCAGATACAAACACACACAATTTCCCTTCATCTGCGTGAACGCGGGTGGGACTGGACTCAACGCCGGATAAAATCGCATTAAACAATGTGATTACAATGTGACGAAATGTATTTGTTTCGACCCGATGTTAGGACGTGTGGGCTCAACAGTTCTTAAAATGTAAAGCACATAGGCACGAGCGCGCAAGCGCACGCACGCACACGTATATATGCAAACGGATTTACTGACACGTATTGTTTTAGTTGGTACTAGTCTTTGCTTCTACAATTCAGATGAAGCCTACTATATATTGACAAGTACAACGTTTAGAATGTCCACGTGAGAGGGAGAGGGAGAGAGTGAGGACGAGAGAGAGAAGAGAGGGGGTCTTGTGTTGAGTGTGCATTGTTCTTGGATCACCGTACGTCTTTAAGGGGACGGGAGTTCGTGTCTCTCTCATTTCAACAGTGGCAACCCCGCGTGCATTGCAGAAGACAGAACCCACTGGAACTGAAGCAACTGGAGGCAACGCATATCGGAGATACTTTCTAACGGATTGAGGATATAGCATCGCCTGGATAGCAGTTCTCTCTCTGCGGAGATGGAATCGCAATGCCTGTGTTGGACCCTTAGTTTCACGATGTTAAGTGTATTTACTTCTGCGCTGGCTGCCAATAATTGTAAGTAACGTATTTATCTCAGCTATTATGAAGGTTGGTGTCGGATTTGGCTAAACACTTGTCAGAATCTTATAGCATATTTTTACAAGTCTAGTTCAAGTTGTAATTGATATGGACAAGTTCATGCGTTTTAATGTAATTTCAATGAAAAAGAAAAAAAAATATTGCGAGCCTGCTATAGATTTATAGTGATACTCTTTAGTCATTCAGTAGTTATAGTTATTCATGTCTCTTTTATAATTTTAAATACGGTAGACCATTTATACAAAAATACTAGCATACACATCTTTAAAAATCGACAGTTGAATTAATTATTTCTGTGAGGTGAGATCCGGAGTAAACTGGAACGGGCAGAAGACTTGTCAAAGATGGCAACACATTTCTCATTTTATGCTAAGAAGATGCTATTTTTTAACCCTCGTCTTTCATGTTCGATAAATACGCGGACGGTGGAAATCTGTGCTTAGTCCATTGACTCGCATCACATTATCAATTGTATCAGCACGGTGGGACAGCAGAAATGTGCATTTGTAGTCATTCAGCTCTCAAAACTACGCTTGCATACCTTGCCACGCAGTCACCCGTCTTGCTTTTCACATGTTGGATTTAACCTCTGGGTTTTTTTTGTTGTTTATTTGTTTTGTTTTCGGTAGTAGGAGCAATTAGCAAACAACCACTAATTATAAAGTTTTTTTTTTTCGTCGACGAGACTGAATTGTAGTGTGGCGGGTCTGGTGTCGACAGATCACCTGTGACACGTCTTGGCTTGCAACTTGAAAGACAAAAATCTTTCATCCAATGACCGTCTCGTGTGGCATCCTTGTACCGTTTCCCACTGTTGGAAAATGACGTCGTGAGCTTGAACATGGCTGGGGATAATGTTGCGACCTGACTTTTGGTTTGTGCTGATAATAATATTGGTGATACTAGCAACTCTTCGAGTCGAAGAAATCCACTCCAATTCTCGGCTTGAAGTCACCTTTGCCACCTGTGTATGATATTTTTGGTCTGAACGATGACCGCGTGGACGTAAAATCACCGTTAGTCCACAACAAACACAACTCTCTTAAGGTTAAAGGAGTTAACTTTTGCATCGCGGTGTGGCATTATCGTCAATAGGGGTCACTATTCCCTACTGCCTACCCTCTGTAGTGCGGTGTACCTGGTTATAGCCATGAAATCATTGCGTTGGATCTCCAAACAAGTAGAGAAGATGTAAAGAGACAAACTCGCGTCATGCTAATGCAAAATAGAGGTGATCGTAGGAGCAGGTTTTATGTTGCTCGTTTAATTCTCTAACAGTAACAATATGCCCTGCTGTTGAAACTGTGATTTAATAACACTCTCTGGAAAATTGTATGTAGTTCACTCAGCAATTTTCAGATACAAAATTGGGTCATTAACTAGACTTATTGGGAGAAGAAGTCAATACGTGTTTTAGAACAAACCCCTAGGAAAGTCTTTAGTTGAAGGAATGAAGGAATAGACTTTAGGCTAATGGGCTTCAAAGACTGACTTGTCGATGTCTGGTGCAAACAAACCCTGAAACAGTGACCTTGTTTGTTTATTAAGTTGGTTTGCCATTTTCTTTCTTGATGATGTGTATTCCGCTGGCAGGCAATGGACTGTGTCTTTTTGAACAAATACATGAATGCGTATGGTTTTACACACTGACTTTCTATCCTGTCAGTAGAATTATGAAGGGATTTGTACAAACCGCGAAGCATTTTGTCCTCTCATTTGAGCAAAATACATATCAAAAATACTGACCTTTTGGATGTAAAACCTCCAGTGGCCACCAACATTTTAATTTTCAGCGTGAAAAGAAACAGGCAATGCATATAATTAAAATTGCTTCACAAACTTTAGGCCTTAGTCCTCCTAATAAGCCTGGTCTGGTTTATGTATAGATTACACATTATCCCATTAGCCCATCTCCACCCAAAAAAACCCAAAATGTACACACATGTAATCTAAGACAGAATAAAAATGACATTGAACATATTTGTATGTCCTACTCATTAAAATAAGTATAGCACTTTCAGTGCTCCAGGATCACGGTCATGATTTTAATTCATGCTTGGACAAAAAAAAATGACAACCATTAAAGCAGTGACGATAGCTTCACCATGAATGCGCAACTGTCTTCACAGGTATTCTACACTTCATTAAGGAGATGGTGCGAGAGCAGCACATCAGTTGGGAGTTGATTTGTGCCTGCTGTTTGGTCCCTGTGGCCAGGTGTAAGAGCAATGTGAGCGGGGGAGCAGTCCAGCTCTATGGCTCAGAGAGCTTTTCGATAATCCTGGGATTCCGCCAGTCACCCGCAGTTACAGTCTTCCTCTGGTCAGTGCGTCTAGCGGGGTCGCACACAGTCCGTTATGCATGGCTGCTCCTGAAGGCCTTCGACAGGCTCCAAGTGTCATTATTCACTGTCAGACGCTTCCTGTCAAAACCCACAACATTAGAACTTCGTTGTTCGTCTGTCTCCTCTTGCTTCGACACGGCCTGCCACTAATCGGATACAGAAGATCTGTTTCATGCACACAGGTGCCTGTGTCTGTGTTAGATGTTCTGAACGAGTGCTGTTGAGTCCCGTTTGTGCACTCAGTGCATGGCCATCAGAATGACTTAGAAAAGGTTACTCTGCTCTGTGGAAGGAAACAAAGAATGCGTGTCATCTCTTGAGGAGCAACTTAAGAGTCAGTGTGTTTTGCAAAAAGCAGGAGGAGCATGCAACCGGTGCCTCTGTTCAAGTGTGGACAGGCTTGGCTGCCATGGCAGGGCAGCACTGTCACAAAGTAAAAACTTTCCTGTCAGCTGTTGTGACATCCACAGTATTCAATTAATTGCTCAAAACAAGCTAAATCAGTGGATTGAGAGCTCAGCTGGAACAAAACTATCTTCAGTCCTGGGTCTAACTGACAGGGCCAAGGAACACTGTGGTAAGAAACTTGCAACAGCACATGCAGGCTCAGCTCTAACAGAGGAAGGACACACTGATACTGATCTTATGGGGCAATTGTGGCATGTCATTTTCTTCCCATTCTGGTTTTCTTCTGGCACTGGCAGAACATTCACTAGGTTAAATCACCTCAGCTACACACTGCCACTTGTCTGGCTAATGAGGTGATGTAATGCTTAGGCAACCAAATGCCTTGGAGTCTCACAATCAGTCAGAAAAGGTTGGTGCATCAAACTAATGCCAATAACATTTAGCCAGCATCCAGATTTTAAGTATAAATATGAGGAGAATTTGTTAATATGTGAAAGTATGCATCATACCACAGAAAAAGTATTTGCTTTCCTGACATTTCAGTCACATATTGCTAAGTATATATTGGAATATATGATACTTTTGGTTACACTCTACACAGTTACTGTACATGTATTGTACACATACTGAACTGTATGTGTACTAGAATATATGAATTAGCACATATTTCTTGACTGATTTTTAAGGAAATGTTCAGTTCTCCCTGTGATATACATTTTCCACAATCTCCATGGAATCATATGTTGATTACATATTGTTATCTATACTTATAGTGCTATACATACCTCCATGTCTCACTTGTTTGACAATGTTAAAACTATGGGAATTGTATTATTTCACTGAAAAAGCAAAAAACAGTTTAATTTGGTGCTTTGCACTTGATTAAACCAATACAAAGTGTAATACATTCAGACACATTATGAGCTTGTCCCTGATGTTCATTAATCAGGTCTAAATTAATGATATCAAGCTGAATCTCTTACCTTAATGAGAAAATAAGAATAATAAGTCAATGAGAAAATAAACTCATGAGAGTCCACTGCAAAATTTGAATCAATGAATTATCTTTTGGGTGGTAAAACAAAACAGTACAAAAGAAAAAGAACTGCTAATGTATTACAGTATGATAATAAGAGCTGCAGTTGTGTCCAGTTTTAATGCCATGCCAAGGTAATTAAGCTGATAATATTGTGTTGTGGGGCCAGTGGCTTGTTTTATCGTGCAATCAACACGTTATTCCTGCTGCCATCAGCACTGTCTGTTCGGGAGCCTGTAATTAGTTTTCTGTCCTCGTTTTAATTAACTGGGACAGAATTTGTCCTTGGGTGTAGCTCCTGCTGAACAGAATAAAGAGACAATCTTAGGGGCCCCAGACTTTTCTTTCTCCTCCCTGGAAAAAGAAAACAAACATTCTGTTGCCTTTGAAATTGATACACCTCTTTCTGTGTCTGACCCAGCACTGCATTGTAGCTATCCAGCAGTCATTTCTCTACCTGCTTTGAGAAGGCATGGAGTGTCATCGTCCCAGTTATACAGCACGCACCAATCATGTCAGTTCTCCATGTCCAGCTGCATGAAGACTTTCCTTTTTGACCTCTGGGGGTATGGGGGCAGGGTTCTTGCCTGCCTATCTGACATCATGTGTTAAGACACCTCTGTGTGACAAGGGCATGCTGTTAACTTTTCACTTCCCTCGCCCTTGCTTGTATTTTACACATAGTGCCTGATTGGTTAATAGACTGTCAGTCACACAGTTCTCTGAGAAATCGGAGGGGAAAAGGAGAAACAAAAAAAATGTGTGCTCTGGGATCTTATTTAGGAGTCCATGTGTTTTATTTCAAATAAAGAAAAGTATTTAGACAGTAAGCCAGTGTGATTGGCCTCGGCTGAGGAACATCATCCTGTCCCGCATGAGCAACAGTTCAAGGTTGAGCAGAGAATATTATATGATGAACTTGGCCGAAGCGAAATAGCGTGACACTCTCTGGACTGACACAGGAGTGTCATACATTAACAGTATTCTGGGCAGCCTGGGTTCCTTGGCTTTCATTCTCAGTTCCTTTCCAGGCACTGCCTTTCTCTGAGCATAGCAGTCGCATATGACAGTACAGCAAAGAAAAAAAATAATTATTATTATTATTATTTTATTATTATTAGCAGTAGTAGTAGTAATGGTAGTACTGGTAGTAATGGTAATAGCAGTAGTGTTTTGTACAGTGTGTTGTATAAAGCAATTGATGTATCCCACTCAGCATAAGCCTATATTATCACAGTCTATCACTTTCAGTTTTGAGTGGCAAACTGAGGCAGTGAGGTACCATTTTAAAATGATCAATACCCCTGCACTGGGGACTGACCCCTTGACATTCTGGGGGAGGGACAGATGACCACAAAAACACAGCACCAGAGGGATATTGGCAAGAGTATCTTTATATAAGCTTATGCCCAGCTGGAACAACAGGCTTAAACATGATGAGAATGCAGAGGTGATGCCTAGAATGGCCACATTAAGCAGTAGTCACAAAACTGTATTTGCACTTAATATTGATAGTCTGACAGCACATGTACAGCAATGTTTCTGATTTGTAAGACCCTCCCACCGTGCACATACACACACACACACACACACACACACACATATATATATATGCACATACAGTCCTTCCTGACAGAGAATTCTGACCTTTTCACAAAAGGGAGCTCTCCTACATCTCCTTTATTTCACACTTTATCTATTTATGTTTTTTTTCTTCTGAGTAAGGGCAAAAGCCCAGAGCTTTAAAAAGAAGGAAGGTGCGGCACTGGAAAGGAGAACATGATTTCGAAGGCTGCCTTGGGGCAGAAATGGCAGGGAGTTTATTTGAGGAAATTCCGTGGAAAGCAGGGCCGGCAACGTACTTCTCCGAGAAGGCCAGCGTCCAGCTGCGCGCTGCTCCCGATCCTGCCATCACCAGGGCCAGGCGACCCATTTTTGTCTTCCACTTTCTGGTGGGCTGTGGTTTGGATTGCTCAGTTGCTGTGCGGCTCTCCAACAGATGAATTTTCAGCCCGTGAGAGGCAAACGGTAACACTTTATCATCTCCCAAAATCGCAAAATGAAATCACAATAAGATAAATCCTCCAGGATGAAATGTATAAGGCTGGATGAAATGTATAAGGCTGCATTTTGTAATTTGCTAAGTGATTTTGCTAAGTGCTGGAATCAGAAGGATCAGAATGGCACTGGAAATGCACTTGTCAGCCAGGAAGGGCAGCCAAAGACAGCAGATGCTGCATTGAAATGGTCAGCTGGGGCAGAGGAAGGGTGGGGCTGTAGATTCCTTATTTCTCTACACAATGTGCCAACATCATTTTCTGTGGGGAAATGCAGACAATGAGCCAAATGGACAATAGGCACCTAGGATTGTTCTGTGAGAAAATGAAACTCAGGGAGAGTGTATGGTTGGACACAGCAAGCATTCATAAATCAGCCATGTGAGGATAATTTGCTGTATAATGTCCACCAGAACACTTTCCACATGGGTCATCTAGTTTTACCTGTTTCTTTATGCAATTTGCTGTTTTCTTTTGGCAATTGGATATAATCAACTATAACTTTTAAGTTCATGACAAGACAGACAAGAGCTCTTGGTGCCCATAATCCAACATTATTTCAGAGGCCTTTTTTCTTTACTTAAGGAGGTGTACATACCTCAATCTCCACATGCTATTTTAAACTGCATGCTTGGATGTCATCTTCTCTCTGACAGTTTGAATTTTTGAATGATGCTACACTGTGCAGTGGGGTGTGTCAGTCAAAGCAATACTGTCATCATTATTCAAATCATTACAGCATCTCCAAGGTCAGAATGATACAGATTGTAAGATGCCCAAGTGTGACAGTGGAGACCATACAGATGTTAATAAAATTGTTTTAGGAAGACTGGAAGAAAATAATGCTTTGTATTCTGACATTTGCTTGACATATCGTTGAGGCAGTTCCCTTATTTATTTGCTTTTGACAGATGGCTTCATCTTGGGTGACTCACATTTTCTTTTACACATTTCTACATTTTATCCATTATCCAGATAAATTCTTACTGAATAAATCCAAGTTCAGTAGTGTGACATAGGAGGCAATGGCAATACTCAATCCAGGGTATGACATATGAACACGCAACCTTCTGGTAAGACTGAGTCCATAACCAGCACACTTCCGATGGATAATCAAAAACAAATCAGAAGTCAAGAAACTTTCATTTAGTAGGTTTGGATTTCCATACAATCCAAGAGTGAAGATTGTGTTTGATGTGGTAATAGCAGTACTATATTTGGCTTGGAGTCTGACAAAAATATCACACCTGACCATGGGCCAGATTTTTTCACCCCTCAGTTGGCTGTCATAAACAGTGAAAAGAAAGAAAAGGGGTGATGTTCTGAATAGCTGAGATGAAAAGGAAATGGAAGGTGGGATGGACCTGGATTGTCTACATTTGCATATTTGTGTAGGGATTGTCTAAAATTCTCCTTCTAAATCATTGTTTTGAATTTCATTTTTTTTCTGTATGTTAATGGTGATTTTCTGTCCTCTTTCTTGGATTACTGGACTCAATCTGATCTCTTAACTCAGTCATATATCTGGAATCAGTTCTGAGTCCATCTGGTTCTGGTTTACTCTTGGTTGCATTTCATGCAGAAACACTGAGGCTACCTAGGTGTTGACACACAGCTGGCACACTGTCATATGTGCATTTTACCTGGAAAACGTTTTAACCCTGAACTGCTAAATCTGCTGTGGCAAGATGTTCCATACATGGAAATTTGGCAAACTTTGGACTGTTTTGACAAGTCAGGTCAAACTGAATAAAAAAAAAAATTATTTGCTGGATTCAGTGAGGGAGCTGGTCTGATTACTGAATATCTTTGTGGTGATACTCAGTAATATAGTGTGGGTGATGTAATAACCTTTTCATAATTAAACAACAAAGCCACACACCTTTCAAAATCCATGCAAATATTATTTTGTGGCATATTTTACATTTGAAAAGGCAGTTCTGTTCAGAATGGAAATATAAAATAATATAAAAAATGTAGCACTCATTTAAATTGATCAACTACAGACAAATATCTCCAATGATAAGACAAAGCCAAAATTTATTGTGAGAGAAAACAAGGATTAGAAGTAGCAATTTTAATATGATGGGTTAAAAGTAGCTTATAAACATTTTGTTATTTTGGATAGATTGTACAGTATTCCAAGCAAAGTTGCCTCCCCTTTTCAAATCCCACAGAAGGCAATTCAAAATTATACTCATAATAATTCAATGTTACAAAAATGGCTCGCAAAACAACAGCAACAAAAAATGTAAGCAATGCCATGGAAATAAGTGATGCTCTGGAGATACATCCTCTCAGACTGGATTATGGGTATTATTTGATAAATACAGTGTCAGTAGCACCAAATGTCCCATTTCTAATCTAATTATTTACATACTGGTAGTGCTCTATCCATTTAATATAGTATGTATGCTTGAAATAGCAGTCATAGGGTTGCCAACTGTCACATAAAATACGTAATCATCCCGTAATTGTAAATGAAAAGACGTGTTCCGTATTGAACTGATACGGGACGCGCTTTGTTCCGCATTTTTGAGAATCAATTCAATGCAAATCTATGGGAGAGAAATATTACAGAAATAAGACAGGGCAATTTATATGAGATAGAAGGAAACCCTGCTGCTTTCCCTCAGCCTGTCTGTCATGTTATGTTCACTACCCAAACAGAGAATGCGCTTCTCATTGGTCGTGATATGCCTGACAGCGCTAATGATTAAAATTCTCTCATAATACCAGGTTTGTTTTATTCAAAATTAGGGCTGAACGAATAAAATGATAACAATAATTATCGTGATATAATTTTCCTCGATAGAAATATAACAAATGTTCGATAAATGTTCGATATAATTACTATGCTTAGATAGCATGCACAGAAATGAATCGTGAACTGCCAATCATGTCGCAGGAATAGAGGTATGCATTGCGCACGTTAGGTTGCATGGTGAGAGGTATAAATTCAGGCTAGCACATGGTATTGTTTACAAACACAGTGGTTGACAGGCTTGTAGTTGGAGCGGAATAAGAAAAATAAGCGAAATGAGCGACACCGAAGAAAAAGCAGTGCCCATGACCAGCTCGAAAGACGAAGACATCATCGACAAGAAACGTCGAGAAACTTCGATATTTTGGCTATTTACAATCCAACAAAAAACAGAGCAGCGTGCACTGCAAACTGTGCTGAAGGTACGTGCCATTAAAGACAGGCAACACCACAAACCTGTTTCATCATTTGAAACAATATCACCCGTTAGAACACACAGCAATTTCCAGCCTTATGACAAAAAACGAAAAGACACAAAGGCATCACAAATGCAGTTGCATATTGCATTGCAAAAGACACGCTTCCCATTAGCACTGTCAAAAATGAGGGATTCAAGAAGCTTATCAGAGTCCATCAAATGTACTTTTTATATACACTATATGGACAAAGGTATTTGGCCACACCTGTTTTTCAGGGTTTGGGCTATCTCCAGTGAAGGGCAATCTTAATGCTTCAGCATACCAAGACATTTTGGACAATGCTATGCTTCCAACTTTGTGGCAACAGTTTGGGGAAGGCCCTTTTCTATTCCAACATGACTGTGCCCCAGTGCACAAAGCAAGGACTATAAAGACATGGTTTGAATTGGGTGTGGAAGAACTTGACTGGCCCGCACAGAGCCCTGACCTCAACCCCATCGAGCACCTTTGGGATGAACTGGAATGGAGATTGCAAGCCAGGCCTTCTCGTCCAACATCAGTGCCTGACCTCATAAATGCTCTATAGATGAATGGGCACAAATTCCCACAGAAACACTCCAAAATCTTGTGGAAAGCCTTCCAAGAAGAGTGGAAGCTGTTATAGCTGCAAAAGGGGGACCAACTCCATATTAAAGTATATGTATTTGAATACAATGTCATTACAGTCCCTGTTGGTGTAATGGTCAGGCGTCCGAATACTTTTGTCCATATAGCGTATATTGTTTTTCTTAAAATACAGTTCTGTTTTATTCTAAAGAATGAGAAAATAATATATGTTAAACTGTTGTTTTGCACAGCCCAAATAAAATTCTTGAATGATAATCTGTTACACACGTATTCCTATTGCGCAAAAATACAAAACTGATCAAATTCAGGTTTGTGTGTTTGCTTGTCTTAATACATGGGCCTATAGATACATGTCTGGTAAATGGTTGAAGCCATTGCAGTTTCCTTGATGTGATTATGTATGGTATGGATAGGACTTCTCACAACCAAGTATGTGGGCATTTTTATATTATATCTTTAGATACAGTAAGTCTACTACTGAAGGGTAGTGCAGGTGTAAGACCCATTATATTTGTTATAGGTCCACAGTAGTCGGAGCTCCTCAGTCCACCCTAGTTAGACAGGAGAGAGAGAACTTGTAGTTTCGTACTGCTGGTTTGACCCACTCTTCTTCAAAATCAGCCCATGCAAATGGACGGTAGCTAACAGTAGGTAACGGTAGCTAACAGTTGAATGCTGCTGCTACCCTACTTCCTCACAATAACCAGGCTGTGAGTAATCAACAAAAACACAGTGGAAGATGAAACATGAATCATCCCCTTTACTGTATTTTTCTCGCTCTCTCCTTATTTCCTGGGAAGAGATTAAGGTCTGTGCCTCATTAGTAAGTTTTTGTGTTTCATCTGTCTTCAGCAGGCAGCAGCTCTCTGTCCAAGAGCATCTGCCTCAGCCATCATGGTGGGGAGAGAGAGTGACAGGCAAATCTAAAGATAGCCCCATGGGAAATCACCTGCATCTGCACAGGCGAATCCGCTTTTTACCCTCCTCATGCAGGGGAGCCATTTACTCATTAGGTAACCTCCTCTGAACTCAGAATGAAAGGGAGTTGGGGCCACCAGGGGACAGGGTGGCCATTGGATCCTGCCTCTGAGGGCTGGATGCCTCCCACAGATTAAAGGGAAGGCCAGGAAGGTGGAGTGACCAGATTTAATGAGACAAATGAGGTAGCCCAGCTTCTGAGGGAACCAAACAAACTGAAACAAAGCAACTACAAAGATGCAGACTCAAAAAGCGATCTTAAAGGCATTGATGGAGGTTTCAGAAGGATCCATAATCCATATAAAGTGTTTGGTTGGATACACTGAGAATGTGTGAAATTGCCTTGTGAGGATGACAGACCTGATGAGTGGTTAGTGCATAAAGCTTATTTTCCTTTTTCAAATATTAGGGGTGAGGGGTGAGGGAGGAGGAGGGGGGGGGGGGTTTCATACAAATAATTGACAGTTCAGTGGTCCCAGGAATTGATGAAAATATTGCAGAAGAGCTCAAACACACAATTACTTCAGTTTTTTATTATAAATATATGCACAAACACACACACCACACACACACACACACACACACACAGCTGCAGGCATCCATTAACATGATGCCCACTCTAGGCCAGTGTGTAGAGTTTCTTTTGAATGTACACATTTGCTCTACGTTCAGACTATGTTGGACCATCTACTGTAGCAGCATTCTGTGCGAGTCTGCCATTCCCCCTTTGCTAAAGACACTTCTGCAAGACAGATTAGCAGAGGGCTCGCTGGTTTGTGATGCATCAAAAATGGTACTGTGAATGTGACCTTCGCACTGTTCACTCTGAGCTTTAAGAAAGTGGCTGAGGTTATCAGTGTTTGTGTGTGGGATGAGCAGGGGATGAAAAAATGCTGCTCTCAGTCATGTTCCCCAAGGACAGTTTTAAGAATGAACAGGATTGCTTTAGACTTTGACACATCACAGACTGACAGCCTTTTGATAACCTATTGACATAAGATACATGTCATGAATTCCCTGTGGCTGATGCAGTTTACAGTTGGTAATTTTTAATTAACATCAGGTGTTAATGGAAAAAAGAGAGAGAAAGAGTGGTCACTGCTGCTTGTGACTCCTTTCAAAGCTTTAAGCAAAATTGAAGTTAGGGAGGTCTTTGGTGCAGGCTCACTGGCTTATTAGCCTGAACTTAGAGTAATGCTTTTAAATACGTGTTATGATGTGTTTGGTCAGACTTTTGCAGTTTCCATAATTAACATCATGTCTGTGGCCTGAAAAACTGCTCCTTCTGAACCAATTCAAGCCAATTCAGTCCAATTCAAATCAATTAAATTTTATTTGTATAGGGCTTTTTACAACACAAGTTGTCACAAAGCAGCTTTACATTGTGCAGACGCCGCTAATGCTAGGACCAAACATGACTGTCATGTATGAATACTCAATTTATGCTTAGTATTTCTGAGAATGTGAGAATGCAGCATTCTCAATGAAATGATAATTGAATGACAATTTAAATAATTACTCCAGCGCTGAACATAATAATGGAGCATTCAGCTAAAATGACTATCGCATGCAATAATTAGTTATAGGTCTGTTCGATGTGCAGGCGATCAGAATTGATAACCCTAACTCTAAGTAGTGCCCAAGTTCTTCAACTAATTCTACACTTTTATCGGAGACAGTGGGCACAAATGAGGCACAATAGGCTGTGTCTATTTTTTTCCTCTTTTCCTTCACCTCAATTGAAACCAGTTCTGTCTGTGCATTCTCAAGGTACACGTTTCCACTGATTCTGTCCATGCAAGGCAAATAATGACCTTCCAAACAGCACTTCCTACTAGATCCTGCTCTGAAAAAGAAACTGAATGTCTGTCAGCATTGAGTGCCACACCACACTTGTTACCAGAGGTACCTCACTATCCCTTTTTTCAGGAGGGTGAAATGGCCAGGATATTTGAAGACATGCAAATTTGCAAATTAACATCGACAGAGTGCTCCAGATCCAGTAAACGTGCTTTCCCCAAAGTGCTGAGGCTGGCACAAACGTCCTCATGGATTCACTTTCTGGCTCTGAGCTACCGCTGTGCCACGTGACTTTACCCTCCAGCCTGTCAGTCATGGTGGGAAGGGACATTTTCGGTTCAGGGTAATCTGTGTGCCCCCTGGAGAGAGAAGACCCAGTCGCAGTGAGAATGATAATGCTAATAACTGCAGTGAGCCAAAACATGCGTGCCACTCTACAGTAAGCATATCTTCGTAAAGAGTGCAGGCCACATTTGTAAGGAACGTGTAACAAGTGCACAGCAGCTACACAGAGCGTTAATAATGCTTCAATCAAAGTGGCATAGGGTGTTATTGAACTGTGTGCATGATGAAGATGTGTTTTTAAACTGTTAACATCTGCAAAATCTGAGGGTCAAATGGACAAAACCAGACAGAACTGGTTTTGCCACATATCGTATAACTATAATTATAGTGATTGCTTTTACAGTTTTTTGTGTGTATGTTGTGCTAAACAGTTTTAACTGTGTAAGTCTAACCAGTCAGTGCTATTTACAATAATGCAGAGGTAAGGAAGGGATAGAGTGCAAAGAAGAATGAAAACTAACTATGGCATGACTGCTAGTAAGTGGCAGATCTCTGTTGTTAAAATTTGTAGTTATCGGTTTTAACCTTATCAGGCCTTAGGCCTTGCATCCATGCAAACACTATGCATGCAATATAGTCATTCAAAAGAGAAATGTCCCAAATATGGACATGTTCACACCCATCCCTGTGCAACTTGCTGCAGTCATGGATGAGCACATCATCTCATGAGTTAATGATGGGGTGATCTGAATGGCCATTCATAAAGTTCTTGTGCTGGTATCAGCAGGAGTGAGATGGGTGCTGCAGGGGTCACACTGATACAAACATGATCTTCTACAATACTGAGTTTCCCTGGTTGCTTTGCAGGGAAATCTGCCCGTTTTTGCTGCTTTAAAACTGAGATGACTGCGGTACGCCTGCTGCCATTTTACCTGGATCCATGTTGTGCAGATTCCTTGGCCTTTGGGTCATGTAGATCAGCTGATCCATTGGGCTCAACAATTAGGATGGGCCTTCCAGAGGATATGAAGATCAGGGCATATATGCACAATTCTTCCATAAAGGCAACCTGTTTTCTGGTTTCAGTGCTCTCTTTGCCTGGAACTGTCATCCTTTTTACATTATATTATGGTTGTTTGGGAGACACTCCCATCCAGAGCAACTTATATAATTAACACCTTTTACTCCTTATTTATGCAACTGGATATTAACTACTGGATATATGCAATTTGGGTTATTTACCTTGCCCTGGAGCATGACAGCAATGCTCCACCAGGTAGCTCAGCTGGGAAGCTTTGGGTTCCTGATCCTTATCACTAATCCACACTGCTGCTGCCTGTGTTACTACACTGCGGTTCTGTACATGTGTTTGTGCTGTCTGTGTATGTGCTTTGCTGACGTGTGCTGTGTCCACGCTGTCGGCAGTTTGCGTGCCTGTTGTACTGATTTTGGAGCTCCGTGCACTCCTCGTGCTCATGCAGCTGGAGCTCTCTGTGTACCCTCCGTGGACCACTGCGTCCATGGCTCCATATGCATGCTGTTGGCAGTCAGCAGTCTCGCCCTGGCTGGTTCACATCGACAGCACCCGCGGGACTTTTCAATTATGCTGTGGTAACAAACTCCAGGCAGGAGTGTGTGACCTCGCAAACAGACGATTCTCTCTCTGCAATTCTCGTTCATTTGCATTCCAGTTCTCACACCCTTACCACCCCCCCCCCGCCCCCCCCCCACCCTGCACACCCCCCCAGGCCTTTGTGTGGATTCTGAAGGCAGGTGATTGCATTAAGTAATAAAGACCAGTGTTGTTTTCCTGAACTGAAAATAACACAGCCTGTAATTGCCATGCTCCAGCCAGTGTAACTAATGGAGATTCTTTTCCTGTGTGCTGTGCATGGAGATTATGATTATGGAGATTATTATATGTGATGTTCCGAAAGGAACGAGAAAGAAAAAAAAAATAAAAAAAATAAAATTAAATCAATGTGAAAACAACTATTTGGTAAAAGGGATTATGAAAGTTTGTGTGTGTGTGTGTGTTGGTGATGAGAATTCCGGATCTTTTTAGTGAGCCGGATCATTTGGCGCTGGTCAGCCATAAGAACTGGCTCTTTTTGCTCCCAAACAGCTCTTCATTTAGTAAAGCCACTTCTGGCTTTTATAATTCAGCCAAATTTAGCAATGTTTTGACCTATGATTGGTATGTGTGCACGTATATCACTTATATTATTCAATGTAATTATACTAAACCTTATAATTTCCAGAATACCATTATTTTACATTAAGTTTGGTATAAAAACATAAATGTAAAAACATCAAACACTATTACACGTGTATTGAATGTTTTATTTATATTGAACGTTGTAAATTAGCATTTCGCTACAAACACTAAACACAGTGCATCTGGTCCTCGTGCATAAATGTATGTTACAATTCTAACATTCAGTCAGTGCATGGAGTGCCTGTGGCTGAGCAGTGTGGAGAAAAGATCATCCTATTATTCTGTCTTGTATAAATTAACAAAAAAAAAAAAGAAATCGGCTCTCAGACGAAAATGAGCCGGCTCATACAGCTGACTCGTTCGCGACTGACACATCACTAGTGTGTGTGTGTGTGTGTGTGTGTGACATAGAGAGGGATGTGTTTAGTTCTGATTACTGTGTTTACGTATTACACTTTTCAGTCCTTACATGTCATGAAAAGTTCACTGGACTCCAGAATGAATGAAAAACAAAGTGCAGTTATCAAAATGCAATAGCTGCTTTAAACCACACACAAACAAATGTCATTGCAGTTGGGCTGACTGCCCTGCTGGGCTGAACTAAGTGACCATAAATCTGTGAGCAGGGTGTACTGTATTTTTTATTTTGGTGTAATGGACAGAGGATTAGGATGTTAGTGTTGACCCTTATCTGGATCCAGAACAGTCTCATCTTAAATCAGATCCAATGGACATCTGCTGTCAGTTGCTCTGGTCGCCAGTTGAATTGGGTCAGATAAATTGTAGCGCACTACCGCTGTGCTTGATAGTTTATCCTTAGAGGATGCAGATGAGGACATGGCTCAAGATTAGAGTGGGCAGCACCTAAACTGAAACTCCATTTGAAGACTTGGTTCCCTAAGTGGTAATGCACTGAAGAATCCCGTGGTTAATCTCCTCTGCATTCCAGTAACGAGCTGTATTACAGGGAGCGTGCTGGCTCACAATGGAGTCCTTCAATGCCATGGCCCTCTTGAAAGGCTCTCTGCTTGATTTGACATACTGAATCGTCTGCAGTGGAATCTGTCAATGCTACATCTCCTTTAAAAGGATGCCTGCTTGACTTGACAGGCTATATAGTCAATCCCACATGCAGCGAGCAGGCCGTTCGCCAACCAGTGGCATCCCAGATTTAAAGCCAAGAATTAGATGCCGAGTGCAGGGCACAAGAGGGTTCTGCTTTCTGTTTCATCCCGTGGTCCTTTTAAAAAATAATAACTGTCAGTATCCATGCTGGTCTTAAGCTGATAGTCCCCCAGAACACAAACTGGCATTCTGATGCATGTAGTGATTGGAACAATAAATAGGTGGTAATGTGTGTTCTGTAAAGATTAATCCTTGAGAGGGAAAATGTGATCAAGAGAAGCGATCCACATTGATCAACTGCTGTCATATCAGCTTTAGAAAATTAGAAGAAAAAACATTGAAAAGGAATTACTTTAAAACCCTTAGATTAATTGATCTAGGTTTTGTGTGGCTGATGTGTTCTGAATATCGATGGAAGACGGAGAGCAGCCAGAGGAAAGGGGATGCTCAGTGAGGCTGGTCAACTGCACAGGGACAAGTGTCAAAGCCTGACCATCCATGGCAGCTGGCCTCTGTCAGTTCCTGTCGCTGGACTGATATGAGATCAGCTTGACCCATCTATGGAAGTGGTCTGCACACTATACTGCAGCTGATCTTCTGGAGGGCAGCATGTTATGGGCCACCTAGCTAAGCACACCGCAGCAAGACGGTTGCATGCAATTAGTTAAGTGTAAATGACATCATCGCAATTTTCTCTAAGATGCCTCAGAGCTGCTTTCTGAAAGACCAGCCATTAAGACCATTCTCCCAGAACAATTACATACAGTATCTACAGGGAATGGTGGCTGGTCCAGTGATTACTACATGCCCTACAGTGTAAATGATGAGTGTAACTCTTGGCACTGAGGAAAGTGATGGCAGAGAATTACAAAGAAGTCCACATTATGCAATGCTGACACTGGCAACGTGCCCATTTATTAGGGGGACTCCCTTTCAAGCACATATTGATCCGATGTCATTAGCATTCCTAGCTATTATTATGCATTATAAAATGGACAGGCTAAGCAATTCCCACCTAGGATCTGTTGAAAGAGTACAGTGTTTAGGAATGATAGTAAAATGTGCAACTGACAAGAGAATGGATACATCGGTGCTTTGTGGTAATAAAAGTTGTTGAAAATTCTTAGAACATGGGCTGTACTTTCCACATTGGAAGTGTTTATGCTTAGAACTGCATCCCAGATTCTACCTGTGTTGCAGCAGGTGGCACTCCCTAATTCAGTCCGTTTAAAGTACATACCGCTGTGGTAGGAACTTGGTATAAAGTGATGTTGTGGCGAAATCGCACATAAGGCTGTTCTGAAAATCCAGAACATTTCTGAGTCCAGGTTTAGAATGTAGCATTGGAGTCCTACATGATAAATCCTACATATGTAATTCATATCATCTATAAAAATTAACAAGACATTTCCATGTATCTGTTTATCACCACCCTAACACCCCCATCCCCCCTTCTCTCCCAAAGAAAAAATGCTATGTATTTTGCTTGCAGTGTAATTTGTTTTTGCATGGAACTAGTTCTACTTGAGCTCTTCTTGGGTCTTGCCTGTGAGCTTAGTCATGTTGTTAGATGTCAGTCTGACTCTTTCTTAAAATGGTCGTTTGGCGCAGAATTTTGTGTTTATAATGACTGTTAACTGTTAACTGCATTGCAGTCTACCACGTGTCACAGCAACAAACAGAAGCAACAGATGACATTTCACAGCACATTTAACGTCAATTAAATTAATTAAAACAAATTAAATTCATTTTCTTATGATAGGGGTGAGGGAGTGGGAGAAGGCTCACAGAAAATGTAACTGCACATTTCTTTTTTTTTTCCAATGTTGCCACTAAATGTGGCATCCATGCGATTGTCATATTGTCATTCTCTCACATTAAAGGCCATTTATCAGGCTGTGAGAATCTGTGCTGTGACTCAATCCTGAAGGAATGCTCTCAAAAGGCTATTTAAATGTCAGCCGTAATTACACATTCGTCATGTTCCACTAGCTTCAGCTCCACCAGGGACTTCCTGCGGCATATTATAAATATTTTCTCAGCATTGTTAAAGCCTTGCGAATCTGGGTCGAGCTCTCTTTTATCACACCGGCGGAAACACAGGCTAATAGGTTATATTCAATGAAGTCAGATTTCTGAAGCCCATGGCGCATGAGGAATATTCATGGGGCTTCGTTCCTTTACGCCAGGACGCTCTTGCACTTTTGACTGATATGGGGATGCGGTGACTGTCTCTGAGGTTCCAAACGGGTTCAGCATGGTCAACTAATGGGGAATGTCACCCATCTTATGTGAGGAATTTAGCCTGGAACCTTGTGTGTTCAAATTAAATTGCATTTCAGGGCAAAACGGGGGGGGGGGGGGGGTGTTGGGCTGCATTACTGATTGATGTCTCAGTACCCCCCCTCCATATGAATATTAATATTTAATTCTTTTCAGCAAGTAACCATGTTTGAGAATATAAAACATGCAACACAAACCGTTGTTCTGAACAGGGGCTGTTTTTCCCTTCCCATAAGGTAAAATGCAGTCAAGTGCTGAGTCACTCAAAAGGAAATTAGCCCCGGGAAGGCTACAAAGGTAATCCTGAGATAATATGTTGCTGCTGTCCTTTCCTTTGTAAGGCCCCCATGGTGACCGGGTACATTAAAACACATCATTTTAAATATCATACATGTTGCAAGAACACCTCTGTGTTTGCATGGCCGAGGATGTTCAGTGGACTGTACCAATGTGTTGGGATGGAGTTAATTCCCTCTCCTCTGTAGTATAACAGAGCTGCTTGACTCTAGTTCCCCCTTCCTGTCACCTTTATGCGTAAAGTCTGGTTTGATGTTGTGCTGCTGCTGGTCTGCCTTTGTATCTCAGCTGTGGACTTTCACACCCCACTATCAAAACCCATGACATCTTTACAACAGAATGATGCCAGGTAGAATTGAGCGGAAACCTCTCAAAGTTTTAGGGTCTTAAAAGTACCGTCTCCCAGCTGAAGACTTGTTTTTAAGAAGAAGCCAGGACACTTTTTTAGTCTGGAACTGAGGGACTACAAATCTCATTTTGATTCAGACCCCAGTCCTTAGAGCCTAACCCTTTATTTGGTATATTTGTGCAAATGGTTCATTTCTGAGCAGGGTGCTGTGATTGATCAGGTATACTGTACACCATTTATAGCACTTCAGCTTACTAATGTGATGTGTGGTAGCACTAAGCATAACTAGTATGCATTGTTCCCAAATGATATGAGACAGATAATTGAATAGGGGCTAATACATTTATCAACAGAATAATATACTGTAGATTTTAAATCTGTTTTCAAGTTTTTTTCCTCTTGTTATCTTATCCTGAGTATGCCTTGTGTCACAGGAGGTCATGTCCATAGTAAGCCCTGGTTGTGAAAATATAGTATACACATGTTGCCCCAAAGCAAAGTGCCATGATACACCCAGAGACACTGTTAGGAATGGAATGGTTTTTCAAAGGAAAGAACATGGACAGCATTACTGAGTTTCAGATCAGAGTGTGGGATATTTGACTGAATCAGTTGTGATGTATTCAAAACATAAACAATTGTAGAACACTGTCCCTCATCCAAGTGCCACTTTATCATTATGTGTCAGCTGAAGGGTTAACCAGCATGGGAAGTGTTGCTTGCTTTAGCTGTGATGGGACCAACCTGAAAACATTCATCTCACAGTCAACTATATTCAGCTGGTGTTTTGTTCAGCAGACCTCATAGACTGGTTAATATTTAATAACAACAAGACCAGCTAGTATATGGATTAGGTAAACCATTGCTGGTGTAAACCTTTTTTTTCCAACTTGCATCATGCATCATGTGCATAGCATAACAGTGCACCATATGCTAGACCTTGCTTGTATCATGGGAGTGGTTTTCCTCCAGCAGTAGATTATAAAACCTATCAGAGGAAGGGCTACAATAATGCCATTGTGCAGCTTACTTGACTTCAATGTGTGGAATGGTTAATGAACATGCTCTGGGGAATGATCCTGAACATATGAATCAGGACAGAGAGAAAGATCAACATTAACAAGTAGAGAGTTAACATAGGATAACAATGTCCTGTAACAGACACTGTACACTGTGGCCTGTTACAGCAGCAGACCAGGCAATCATGAGGCCTTCAGATGAATAGAAAAGATATGCTTTTTTTCCACTTTTGCAAAAAAAAAAAAAAAAATGCAATTTTTTACAATTTGGCTGATTAGTCAGTGTCACATACCAGTGTTGAAGGCAATTATTGTCCAGGGAAGATAATACAAAGTGAAAGTGTGTGGGCATGCCTGTGCATGGATTCTGTAAATTTCATGAGAAGGTCTTTTTAATTAACTCATTTCAAGTTGAGGAATAAATGACGCGTGTGATGCGGTTCCTTTTTGTTTCCATGGCGATAATTGGGATTTCAAACTAAACACAATGCAGGTGACAACAGCATGTGTTTCATGCCAGGCAGCAATTCCCTTGCCTCAGGGTTTGAGGGAGAGGAAATGACTGTGGTGAATTTTGCACAATTAAAATAACAGAATGGAATATTTCATACATCTTTTAAACAAGAACACACTTTCCCACAATGC
The DNA here is from genome assembly GCF_013368585.1 of Megalops cyprinoides. Taxonomy (NCBI): domain Eukaryota; kingdom Metazoa; phylum Chordata; class Actinopteri; order Elopiformes; family Megalopidae; genus Megalops; species Megalops cyprinoides. The sequence continues at coordinate 4,966,517 of NC_050593.1, forward strand.
ATACTGTCTGAATAACTGCTGTTCAGTGAACATTGTGTTATTAAACTGCACTATGTGTCTCAACATGAAGGCTTTTGCTCCACAAAAAAAGACTTAAACTATATTAATTTCATGTTGTCACCTTGACCCAATGGAAGGTGGGTTTGAATAAAGCAGTTTTCTAACCTCTATCGACTATGGGCACTTAAGTCTTTTCTCTTAATAAAATGGTGTGTCCCTTCCAAAAAAAAAAAAAAAAAAAGTTATCTGCTTTGAGCGAACGTGTAACCCTGATACTTGGACCCATCTTGAGGAGGAAAGAAAAAATGGCTGTGGCTTTATAGCAGCCACAGAGCCTGGATAAGGGTTACGATCCAAAGGAACTGAGGGTGAGGAAGGGTTATTGCACTGAAACTGAAACCTAAAATGAAATGGATTAAAAAAAAAAAAAAAACAATAAAAACAAAGCGTTTCTTAACTGAAGGAAAAATTATGTCAGAAAGGAAGATTAAACTCTTGGCTGTAACACACAATGGCAGTAACATTATATTACATTGTAAACAAACAAAAAATATGTTAAAAATGTGATTTATTCTCTTTTCATGTCCTGTTCAGTGTGATTACCAAGTTGCCATTTGTTTAGCATTCAATTAGATCAGCTTTTTTGGCCAATAAGCAATGTCTGTTCAAATTAAAAAGAACATGGCGTGATCAATAGTTATCTGGCTCAATACAGAGCCCTGCTGTGTATCTGTCTGACAGGAAGCGGTGAAGCATCACAAGCAATTCTTGACACTGTCCTAAACAGATTGAGAGAACACAATGACTAGAGCGATATCTGCGTATCTGTTTCAGTAATTAGAAGTAATATTCATGGGATTTAGTTTATAGCATTGCTCTCTAGGCAGGAGGGCAGGGGATGCAATTCTCACAAAAACTTGCTGAAACCATTTCATGTTCAGGAACAAGAATGAAATCACATTTTGTGACAGACCTTATAAACTAAAATAGGAAAATGATAATTAGTAGCTTAAAAGTGAAACAAAAGACAGTTGAGAGTCTTGAAAACTGTATATGAACTATAAATAAAAAAGAACTGAAACCAAGTCCACCACCACCCCCCTTACCCCCAAAACACACTGTCTGTACTCATCTTTAATGAAGACCTCACTGCAGGGTGAACACTGGTTAATCTAATATATATTGCAGAAAATCAAGCATTACAACTTGGGAACTCCTTTTTGAACTCCTTCAAAGAGTTTTTTTTTTTTTCGTGAGGGAACCCAAAAAGGCCCCTAAAAAAGCTCTGGTGGTTAAGTTGTGATGTGCCTGGCACGTGCTGGCCTAGCAGGGGAGCATGGCATTGGCTCTTGGGCCGTCTCTCCTACCCCCTCCCCTCTCCTCTTCTCTCCCTCCTTTCATCAACATTAGTCCGTTCCTTCTTTTGGTCGCTCCCTCCTTTCCCGCGGTTTGGAAAAGAACCGCTGCCTGAAAGTGAGTGCGTCTCCTTTTGATGTGATTCTTGTGGAGGCAGCCAGGGGGAAGGTTAATTGACTGCATAATCATCTTAACACAAGTGAACTGGAATGAGGACTCTGGACCCTGGGTGATGGGGGGCGCAATGCAAGTGGTGACAGTTTCATGTTTGCTATTCCACAGGGTGGGCATCGATGGAAGGGGTTGTTTGGGGCTGGCTCTGTGAAAAGGTCACCTGCAGATCCCAGTCACCGAGTTCACAGTGGGGAGAAAAAAGAAAACTGTCACCTGTGATGCATCCAGAGAGGGCCCGAAGGCATGCTGGGAGAGGGAGGTGAAATGTGATCCAACGAGTCAGAAAGGAGACACGGGGAACTGCCGGCTCAGCCAGGCAGACTTCCAATGCTGTCTGCCTCACCTGTCAGTGCAGGAAAGGCGTGGCGCGCTGCAGTACGCTGAGCTAAGCTGTATCCTGTGGTCAGCAGACACCTTTTCCAGGACCACCAGTAGTCCATCACACACAGTGAAAGCAATTGAAATTGCCTAGCCAGAGCAAGGGCGCAACAGCATCTTTCTGTCCAGAAAATAAAGGCCTGGAATGGATATTCACACTCCTCTCACATAACTACCACTACACACACATCAGGGTTGCTACAAAAGTCTTACTACACAAGCCACAATCAGAATTATTGAAAGTATTGATGTAAAACAGATTTTTGGGGGGGTTGGTACAGTTAGGCACAGTACAGAAATTGGCCCTCATACCTGGAACCTAGGAACCTAGAAACAGTGGAGAAGTGCTTCTATTGTTACACAACTGTAATTACACAAACTACAATCAAGCAACTGTAACTGCCCAGTAATTGTACATAAAATGTATTATTTTACAGAACAATACGCACAATGCGTTATGTTGTGACCCTTTCTTTTTTTTGCTATATGCTGATGCTATAGAGCTCTTTTATGATGGAAATTGTCACAAAGCACTGAAAATAATACATTTTTCATGGGGGGTCAAAAAACAGAAAACCCAGGGCCAACTGCAAAAACAAAGGTGGTCAAGGGACTCCTGGAAAACAGTTAAACAGCATGAAGAATGTCTTGAGGTCAGTACATTCATCCTGACCATGACAGCTTACTCAGTCCCTAGCCAGGTCATACTAAGGACTCTCTCCCTGTTTGGCACTCAGCACTAAGAAAGATGGATTATGGGTAAGCACCCTGCAACACACTGGTGTCCTGTCCAGGGGGGTGCACTTCAGTAACAGGCTGCTTCATGGCAAAGTAATCAGAAATAAGCTGCTGTAAGCTGGGAGTCTGTATCAGGACAAGGGCAGGCTGGCAAGTATTTGCAGAGCTGTTCAGAACAAGGAGAAAATGACTTCCAGTGAGGTTTTCACTCCAAGCTTAACATTGCTTTGTATCTAATAAAAGATTAAAGTGAGGCCTACATCCCTTTGGACTAGAACTTATTACTTCAACTCTTTCATCTCCGTGGTGACGTAGAAAATTATGAACCTCCTAAATAATTGATACAGCTCAGAACAAAGTCAATAAAGCAGCCCAAAGACATGTCCTTTTCATGGTGCATACAGTGCTTTGTGTAGTTTTTGCAACTTACATGGGCTTGTAGGTCTAACAGTGTAATATATCTAGCATGTTGAGCCATGCTGGCACATTGTAACAGCAATATGACAGTTATAGTTATATTGTAAATACCATGCTTTCCAATGTAATGACTTTTACTTAGGACCACACATTTACAGTTTAACCCTACCTCAGCCCTACCCCTTAAAATCAGTCCAATACTAACTGTAAACCTAAAATTAACTGTAAAATTAATCTACCCATTACATGTTTTTGTTAGTGTTTACTTGTTGCAATAAGGTTATTAATTTGCCTGATTAAAGCCTAAAAAAGTATCATTGTCTGTCAACAGCAAATAAATAAATAATGTAGATCATCTGGGGTTGCAAGCCAACAAGATAAATTTGCACTGCAGTTTTGGCTTCAAGGAGGTCAACAAAGGAAACAGTCACAGCTCACTGTTCATTCCATTGTTTCTCATGCAAGGGTAATTTGTTTGCTGTGTCATTAACATGGAATGCATCCTTTTCTTAAATCATCCAATGCTGTAGGCTAAGGTGGCATGCTACAGAAAAAAAAAATAACAAGGCGTGCCTCAAATGAATGATTATTGCCAGGAATGCTGCGTTCCTCTCTATTAATAATGTAGATGAATGCTTTTGGAAAACATTATTCACATTTTATTTATTCATTAATTTACTTATTTTTTGATGACAGATTAAATCCATGTCATAAACTCCATTTTTCACTTACCGAAATACACTTATATCATGGATCATATATTTCAACATACTTCTTTTTCCTTTAGATATTTATTTACAAGTAAATAATGTTATTCTGGTTCATTTTCAGTTTCTGTGTTTGCAATATAAACTTCTTCCAGATAGCAATTTCTTTATTATTATTTTTAAGATTATAATCTGAAATCTCACAAAGAAATAATTGCGAGGGAGGGATGTGTCTAACTACAATGTGTCATCAGCTCTCTTGTTCCAGTAAATTACTGAGAAACCTTAATTTTTCAATCACAGTTTTAACTTCAGTCCTGCTTCATCTTGACTGCATTTCTGGCTTAATCCTTGCTTGTACAAAGGCAAGGCAGACAGTGCATCTTGTTTGTACACAGAAAATATATTCCTGCCATTGATATTTGCCTACAACATCAATGGAAGCACTTCAGGATTCTTACATTACTGTAATATAGTTTCAGAGGAAAGCATAGGGATTCAACCCTTTAGCAGGGACTAGGCAAGCACAAATTAATTATGGAATAATGTGTAAGAGGTATAATGAGTTCTCTCATTCACAACTTTGCTTTCTTTCTATAACATTGTGAAACTGGTTCTGAAACTTATTCCCTCTTTTTGTGTGTTCTCATTAAACATCCAACCCACAAAAAGGGGGAATAAGTTAAACTGGATAGATTAGGTTAATGTTCAGTTGAATGAGATGATAAGCAACACAGCTGAAAAAGCTGCAATTGCTATGCTCCTCCAGGACCAGGGTTTGACAATATGGATATATAGAAAATTTTGAAAAATAATATTTGCTCATCAGTTCAGAAAACCAGAAAACACAGAAAGCGATGGTCACATTGCTTTTTGAATGGATCATCACTTAAACCGTATCAACTGCTGTAGCACAGTCTTCATTTACTTGATTGATATAAACAGATTCTCCTGATCTGAGGTTTGACAGTTGCATCGTGGTAAAACCCGTCCTGTGAGTCAAATGTTGCCTCCTGCTCTCCTACAGATAACTGCGACGACCCACTGGTGTCTGCATTGCCTTGGTCCTCCTTCGCGAGCTCCTCAAAGTCCTCTGACAATCATGCCCCTCATTTCGCCAAACTCAACGGCCGAGATGGTAAGTCACGTCCCAGATTGTGGGGTAAGATCTCTCCATGAGATCCCAGCAAGGAAGATCTCTGAGGTATTTTGCTTGTTTATCTTACTGGAATCATCTTTTCGGTAATTCTAAGGGGACTTCATAGGTTAGGCCGCGTTAACCTATTGGGCAACATGGGCTGCAGCCCGGGGCCCCGGGAACAGCAAATTACATTGTACGTTGTACAATGAATGGGGTTTTATGGTGTTTTGATTGCATACTTAATATTTTGGTCCAGTTTCCCACCTGTAGAGCTGCCTACATTGTCCTGTCACAACAATTAATTGTCAGTGTCAGTGAGAGTGGTGTTCGTAGGCTAGTCACTTCACAGCGATGTCTCACGAGGCTGTTAGAAAATATGATAAAACGTTATTTGGCACTTGCATTGATTCAGTCTTGTGCCAGTTTTCACTTATGCGTGCGGACTGTGATTAATTTATTTCGTCTTCAATCTGTTGTAGGTATGTGGGGTAGCCACAGTAACTTGCAATTCTCAAGTATTATTCTAACAAAAACCTCATTATTTACCAAGCCCTTTACAACAGTTCAATTTGATGACCTCTTTGGCAAGTACATTCATCTGCATCAACTCAACTGTAAGTAGCCTACATGCGTGTTCATCTGCTGCAAGATGAAAAAAACTCACGAAATTTAAAGATTCAGTCCGTGATTCTGACAACCTGAATCGTGACAACATGTGGTAAACATGTTTATGAAACATTTTTAACATTTCAGTATTCAGTCTAAAATCGCACTACATAAGCACCACCATTAAACGTTAGAAATAGGTTTCAGATACGTTCATTATTTAATGTTGTGTTTAACACTTATTTAGAACGTGTCAGTCACATCGGTTATTGGGCTTCCACAGTTGGTGTAAGTTGACACCGAATCAACACGTTTGTTAAACGTTGGAATCAGTGTCAGATGCGTTCATTTTTAAACGTTGTGTTTAACACCCAATTAGAACGTTTAAGGAATGTTTCTTATTGGTTTCCTTCCACTGGTGTCAATAAATACATTTGGTGGACGTAGTTTACACGTTGGTTTTGTTGAACACCAAAATACAACCCAAATCAAATGTTGGTTTTGGTTCAAATAATGTGTTTTGCTACTTGGGTTTTAGTTTCCTGGTTGAAAATCAGGGACATAGGGCCCCGGGGGGTGTGTTAGCCCCGGGCCCCGGGGAGGTTTAATGCGGCCCTGATGATAGGTTAGATATCTAGCATCTTCAGTACTTTTGCTCTGAGCAGAAGAGTGGGCTATGCCAGATGCTATTGCAAAGGAGCTTTGGAAAACTAATAGAGACATATTATCTAATAGCTACCATGCTCTGTCTTTGAGTGACATATTATAAAATCAGGGATTATATTTTTGCAGTTATTACACACCTTGTTGTCAAAGTGAATTTGCTTAACTTTGTTACTTACATTTAAACACCAAAGAATTACAACTATTAGACTGAATGGCTGCATTGGTCCACACACATTCACCAATCTGCATTCATCCACATGAATAAATAAGTAAACCACTGCTCAGCATCTATGATAAAAACTACCCTTGCAGACCAATGAGGACCTTTAGGATGGGCTGGTTTTAACACCAAAGCAGTTGATTACAGTCATGGGAATCAATGTGTGTGTGTTTTGACATTGCTTATAATTACCATGCATTGGAAAGTGGTGGTACCTCAGGAGACAGAGACTGCATTAATTTGTTCCATGCGTACACATGGCTTGTGTTAAGTCTAGATGGAAGAAACCAGCCACATTAACATAGAATCAGTTTGACTTTAGACCTGTGCTCTCAAACCATGGTCCTGGGGCCATGCTGTGCACATTTGCTTTCGCTCTGACTGATTTTAATTAATTAGGTCTAATTGAGCCAGTAATTGAATACTGAACTGTATTTAGCATCTCAATTAATTCATTTGCTTTAGGTCCTGTGTGAGAGATATGTGCTGTAGGTGTGTTTGAAGATTCAGAGCGCTCCTCTTTAGAAGAATTAGTCACACACAGATCAAAAACAGTGTGACAGACACATCCCTGTACTAACACTGCTTAAACACTCAGGCTGTACAAATGAAGCAATCCACTTACCATTTTGCGTTCACTTGCAGCACATAAAACCATGCATCATTGAGGCTAATGGCACATAACAAAGACAAAAAAGCCATTAAGAATGTGAATCCCATTACTTATACATACTTTGTACATATCAGTTCATCCTGGTGAACTATATGAGTAATACAGTAAGAAATAAGTAATTAAATAACTCAAAATGATTTTGTTCATAGCTGCATCTTAAACATCTTATATGTTGAATACAGTTGAAAGAAGTTAGACTAGATGTTCAAAACAATATCTCAAGTTGCTAAAATAGCTTAATGAACAGATACATCTGAAATCCGTCATTTGAATTTAGGATCAACCCATTTAATTAAAGGGTAAAGTACCTTTACCCTTAACTGCCTTTCATTTGCTTCATTTATGCATTATGGGTTCACATTGCTTACTTTACTTCTTTTTGTTATATCGTTACATGTGCTTCTCTTTCACCATTACCACCATCACCTGCCACCACCTGTCTGTGCAGATCTCTTCTTCAATAATTATCTTTTTCCTCCTTCAGAGTACAAGCGCAACTCAACACAAACAGCTTGTACAAAACAAGCTAATGGAATGCTAGATGCTGGTGTACAACAGCACACTCTCAGTGTACAATATTCCCCTTGCTCGCCATCGCTCATGTCTGAAAGGCAAAGGCCAGATATTATGTGACAGCCACGAACCCACAGAATTGCCTGACAATAAACCCGCCTGCACAATGTGAGCGCAAAGATGTCTTATTCAGCCCACGGTCAATGTTTGGCCCATGGGCTAAAGGTTATCTTGACTAAACAGAGGCCTCAGATAAGATACTCTCAGCAGAGGCATGATTCTAGCAGCCAGACCCCAGTCAAAAGTGTCCCTGCATCTCTTTGTGTTCCACATGAGGGCCCCATCGCTGTTTATCAAAAGAACAGCTCCCAGCACCACTGCCGAGCTATGAACTGAGCCATCCCCTGCAGAGTAAAATCTCCCATCATGCCTCAGTGTTTATTGCAGAACATTCCATTCCACACACTGAGGCCCTGAAGCAAACTCTGCTCAATGCACCCACAACATGACAAATAGCTCTCTGTTGTCATTTTCAATTTGTGTGGAATTAACTGATGAACATTTATAATGACCATATAACGCTTTCTCTGTATTTATTCATACCCCAGAAATAAATAGGAACAAAGAAAAAAGAATGAAAAGAGAAAGCGCATGAATTGGATTTCTTTACTGCTTAAAAAAGTTATACACCGATGAGCCAAAACATTATGACCACCTGCCTAATATGCTGTTGGCCCTCCATGTGCTACCAAAACAGCGCTGACCCACATGGACTCTTCAAGACCCCAGAAGGTGTCCTGTGGTATCTGGCACCAAAACATTAGCAGCAGATCCTTCAAGTCCTGTAAGTTGCATGGTGGAGCCGCTGTGGATTGGACTTATAGGTCCAGCACATCCCACAGATGCTCAATTGGATTGAGATCTGGAGAATTTGGAGGCCAGGGCCTTGAACACTTCATCATGTTCCTCAAACCATTCCCAAACAATGTGTGCAGTGTGGTGGGGCGTATTATCCTGCTAAAAGAGGCTGCTGCCATCAGGGAATACCATTTCCATGAAGGGGTGTACCTGGTCTGCAATGATTTTTAGGTAGGTGGCACGTGTCAAATTGACGTCCACATGAATGGCTGGACCCAGGGTTTCCCAGCAGAACATTTCCTAGAACATCACACTCCCTCCACCGGCTTGTCGTCTTCACACAGTGCATCCTGGTGTCATCAGTTCCCCAGGTAAATGGCGCACGCATAAACAGCCATCCACGTGACCTAAAAGAAAACGGGACTCATTGGACCAGGCGACCTTCTTCCACTGCTCCAAGGTCCATTTCCGACACTCGCGTGCCCAGTGTAGGCACTTTTGATGGTGGACAGGGGTCATCATGGGCACTCTGACTGGTCTGCGGCTACACAGCCCGAAACGCAGCAGAGTGCAATGCACTGTGTGTAACCAGTAACCTGTAACCATCATTAAAATTTTCTGTGACTTGTGCCACAGTAGACCTTCTGTCGGTTCGGACTAGATGGGATAGCCTTTGTTGCCCTCGCGCATCGATGAGCCTTGGGTGTACCACACCGTGTTGTCAGTTTGTGGTTTGTCCCTCCTCCTACTCACCACTGCACCCGACAAGCCTTGCCGTTTCAGAGATGCTCTGACTCTCTGAGTCATCTGGCTATAACAATTGGCCCTTGTCAAAGTAACTCAGGTCTTTACTCCTGCCCATTTCTCCTGCATCCAACACGTTGACTATGAGAAATGATTGTTTGCTCACCATCTAATCTACCCAGACCTTGACATAAGCCCTTGTTTGGAGATTATCAATGTTATTCGGTTCACCTGTGAGTGGTCGTAATGTTTTGGCTCATCAATGTATATTTAATATTAACAGCATTTCGTCTCAGTAATATATTCACATATATATACAAACATAAGATGCAAACAAACAGGCTGAAAAAAACGTGGACATCTCCTTCACAACACTGCCAGTTTCTTGTAGATTATAAGAATTCTATAAATGAAGACTGGGCTGTCATTTGGGGGAAAGAGGGAAAAAGAGGAGGACATGTTTTGGGAAGCTTGTTTTTTCTCATATACAACAGAAATGTTGTAACTTCGGTCTGTGGGGTACATCAAAGAGCTCAGAAACGCTTGGGGGAACATGTGGCCTCTTTGTAAACCAGGCAGTGCGACAACATGTCGCTCAGGCATTGGCACAACTTACAGAACTGGAAGCCGGAATTTCCCATGACTCTGATAGAAATGTTCACTGAAGCACTGAAAATGCCATCAAAATGTGACAAGGTAGCAAACCTACCCATGACTGACTCACAGACTTAACCCAAGTCAGTTTTCAGAGATGATTGTCTAATTTCCAGTCATCTGTCAATAAAAATTGACTGAACTAATTTGTGTAGGTAATCTGAAATTTTGTCAAACAAAGAAGCGTGATCATGTATGTTTCTTATCCCACCTGGTCAGAATCCAGCAGGTATTTTAAATCAACATGATAAAAATGCTGATACAAAATTTAAATACCCAGATCACAAGCAGCAGACAGGTGAACATAAAGAAGAAGAAGATGCTGAATATTAGCTTCTTTTTAAAATGCCCAGTGTGCTTCCAAATTACCACTGGAAAGTAAAAATGCAGCATTGTTTTGGATTGTCCTTTTATCAATCCATTTATCGACACAGTTTTAGTCATTTCAAGCAGTACATACTTTTTTCTCTGAGTAGGTTGAAATGTGGGTAAAAATTGCTTATAAATGTTTCTAATGTCCCAGTGCTCCACATATTGTATATTCCTTTTGGATAGGCAGTAAGGTGAAAGTCCCTTATTCTCTCTAAAGTGTAGTTTTTATGTCTCCCAGGTTGGAGTCAGGAATATTGTGAAATATTATTGTCACATGCTGTAGGCAGGTTAATTACGTTGCCCAGGAGTATAACAGTTGTGGGTTAGAAGCCACACTTATTACCACTACACCACACTGCTGCCTGTTTGCAGGGTCCCATGTGTTCTCTGTTCTCACCCCAGGAGGGGGAGGATGGGCACCACAACGGGGCGACAGGCACCCCTGGCTCCAAGTGGACCTACGGGACAGGATGGAGGTCACGGCCATCGCCACCCAGGGGCGACGGGACAGCTCAGACTGGGCGACTGCCTACCTGCTGCTGTTCAGTGACACAGGCAGATCGTGGAAGCAGTACAGACCAGAGGAGGGTGCATGGGTGAGGCGAAGACACACATACACACACACACACACACACACATACACACATACACACACACGCTCTTGCCTTTAAAAATGAAAATAAACTCAGTGAACATGGTTTTGTGAGGATGTCTGTGAGCCCTGCAATCACTAGCGTGCAGACACCATGTTGACCATGTTACCACCGCTCCCTAGGCATGCCATCTCTTTGATTGGGTCACTCAAAGAATGTGTCAGTGAGTTCAGATGCAAAGATACGGTACTTCTCTTACAGTGGGCATTAACAAGCAGTGCAGTCTTGAACGACTAAGCAACAGGTACTGTAGCTGAAGATGAGGATGGCTGGCGAAGATGCAACCAGTAGAAGTAGGGATGTATCAATAAAAAAGTTCAACACCCCCCATCTGAATGAAAATGAACATTGCACTAAACAAAATACCAAAAGAGCAAAGATGCTTACTCTACTAAATTTTGGTGATTCTACCTGTCTTAAGTGTTATGGAATCAGAACACTATTAAACTTGTTTCTTGATGGTTTCCTTGAGAGGGGCTGAGAAAAATGGCTATTGGCATAAGATGGGCTGCTTTTCGTTTGAGGTGCCTGTGGGATAGGTTTTGCAACGAGCGACCAAAGTTTCCCCTGTTTACTGATGCAGGGGCATTCTTGCCTCGTACACATCAGCACCTCCCACCCCTGCACAGCAACAGCAGCAGTGAAATATGACACCTCCCATTGAGAATGCACCTTCCCACGCATGCTATTGGCTGCTCCAGCAATGCCTGACAGCAGAATATAATCATGGCTGATTTAACGTGGAGTACCTCTCACTACCAAGCGCTTACAAAGGATCTCTTTGCATCTGTCTATTTTTATCACTGCAAAAGAAAGAAGGGTGTATGCAAGACAGCTGTTCTTATATAAAGGGTCACACCTCAATACAGCAGACTGCAGTTATTATAAACCCCCCCTGAATTTTTTAATTCCATCTGCAAGTTGCCTTCAAAATGGGTTTACTGAATATGACATTGTGGTACATGCCTGGAGATGCACAAACATATGTCAAAGCATGTGTAAACACTCATGCATCATATAATTCTAAATATGCATATATAATGCAGGCCCCATGTGTATATGTAGGTATGGTATTGTGGAACTGTATTGATAACCAGAAAGTTTAAGTCTCAGGTGGGGTACTGCTGTTGAAGTGTAGAGCAAAGCACTAAACTTGAATTGCTTCAGTAAATAATATCCATGTGTATAAATGCATGATATGCAAAAAAATTATACAAGTGGCACTGGATTAGTGCCTCTCCTAAGCAAATGCATTGCAAACATAATCTGGTTCTAGCCGGCATCTCTTCAGCACATTTGGCAAAACTAACCTGAATGCATTTTGTCCCCAACTTGATGAGACATGTTTAAGCTGGAATTACTTTTTCTTGTTTAAATTATAATGCACCTCTGATGGTACTGACATCAGAGGCATTACCCACAAAACAGCTAAAGGAGCATGCTACAAAAATATTGAAATGTATTCTTAAATCCAAGCACAAATCAGGCATTCCACTCCAACGCCGTCCTGCAAATGGAAATGAAATTTCCTCAGATCACACAATTAAAAAGGTATCTGGTACCACACAATACAATTCATATTTAATTGTACAGGTCTGACATGTTTAGACACACCCAGTTTTCAGAGCACCTTCAGTTTTTCCAATAATACATGTGGACACATCCTTCACAGCTAAATTTTCCATTCAACTCAGTGTCGGCTACACTCATAATGCTTTCTGAAATGGAAAAAAGTGCACTTGCTTAAATTTGGCACTCAAAGCCTAGGCCAGTACATTTTGTCAGGTTAGACAGGAGGTGTTAGAGGAAACGGTGCAGTGATGTAGTTTTCCTTGATCTGACGGCCATTTTATTGGAAGGAGTTCACTTCTTCGCTCTCATTTGTCAGGCTTTAAATTTGACTCTGTGAGACAGTCATCTCCTGCCTAAAAGCATAAGACTCTCTGTGGGCAGTAAAAGCCTTTCAATCACAGGCCAGAACAAATGCAGTAAAAGCAAAGGGTGGAATGAGGTGTGCTCTTGGACTCATTTCCCTGCGACCTCCCTCGTTCCACTATTGCCAGGACCCCCATACAGAGACTAAGGGTGCCTTCATACTTGACATATTTGGAGGGTGTTTTTCTGGAGCCGAGTTCCTTCATCCTCAGAGTTCTGTTCATTTAGTCAGGTGTGTGAAAGCTGTTTTTTGAACTTTAGGGAGGACCAAAAAAATAAAACTACAAGGTGGTCTGGGGTCCTCTTTAAACGAACGGGTATATGGTTTGCCCTGAAATTTTGCCCACATGAAAACATTCCGCTCTACTAACAACGACTGCCTACGGCACAAGTGCAAAGTGAGTGAACTGATGGAAATGCACATGTAATAACAGCCTGGATTTTACAAAATGGGGAATGGGAGTTTTGCATGGTCCTCCAAAGTGAGTTCACCTTGTGTGCAACAGGAATGAATCTAGCATTATTAATACCTACAAAATCACCTTTCTCCATCATTTATTCTTTTGCTCCGGTCTCACGTCTAAATGCATGAAATGACTTCTAAAGATTAAAAATGTTTGATAAACAAAACAAAAAAATACTAATGATAAAAGCCATCTCACCCTGTAGAAATCATATATGTAGAAGTTCCAGATGAAGACTCAAGGGGAGACTTTTCAGACAATCCCTAAACAGCTAATTGAAACCATATATACCCATTCTATCTACTAGTATAAAGATTTCACTAACCATTTCTTTTTCACATGAGCTGGTCACAGCATTCTCATTATATCTGTTTATGATGTCCAAATGTGGGGTAAACAACCCTGGCCTCATGGCCAGGTGCAATGTCTGTATCAATCCCTAAGCTAAAAATTATTTATACTCACATCAAAGGGAAAACCTCCATGTCCTCCAATAGATACATTTGGAAATGTACATTTGGACATTTGGAAATGATACCATGGAAATTCATATCTACTGTATTGTTTAAAGGAAGGTATGTGTGTTTTCTGTTTGCTGGGAATATTAAGGCATAAAAAATAAAAATGTTATTAGTGCCAACACTCTAAGTAGTCATGAACTTGGAAATGAACTTAGATTTGGACTTGAGCAGGCAGAACAAGCATGAGAAGAACCTAACTCACATAGAGGAAATTGAGGGGGGTCTTGACAGAGCAGACATGCTGAAAAGCAGGAGTGAGAGTGCTACGTGTTCTCAGATTAAACAGAGCTCTGCCCTCAGAGGAGATGAGTTTCTAATGAGTCGCGGAGAGCAGATGAGAGCTTGCAATCACCACACATCCGTCCGCTGTTCTTACTTCAACCTCTCTCTTTTTGGAGATGGCTCAGCCTGTATGTAGAACGTGCTCCATTGTGTACAAAATTGTTACCATGGAATGTCAAAGAAAAGGATATAGCACAGAGCATTACATTGATGAAATGAGAAAAAAAAAAAACTTATTGTGGTGAATTTAATCTATAAATTCTGTGAAGTAATTGAATGTAGCAAAAGACACTTATGTGAGAAAGAAATGTGCTTCCAACTTATTTTGGTTAATCGCAATGATAAATTGGGTTCACTTTACTTAACAGCTCAGGATGAATAGGTAACAATATAACAAAAAAAAATTAGGATAGCAAAGCTGCAATTACCCAGATGACCTCTGCACCTTGATGCTTCAGAAGCAACAGATTCTTACACAAAGCTCAAAGTGACAATTGCACTATAATTAATTGGCATCAAATTTTTAAGTGTGACTAGCACCCATCTGCCCACAGTGGCGTGAATGTGACCGCCAGGAGAACGCAGGGAGGGAGGGAGAGTGACAGGCATGGAGTGGCAGGGTTCACACGGTCCAGCAGGTCTGTGTTATGCAGTTGGCAGATGGAGTGCTCGCAAGCGGAAGAAAAGGGGTCGTGTTTTTGTTATTGCTTTCACACTGTGCTAAACTGAGCTGTTTCAACCTGAAGGGCAGGGGGGGTTCCCTGGCCGTCTGGAAAGCTGCCCTTATGCAGTTTCCGACAAGATGCAGTGTGCTGCTGATGTTGGACTCCAAGGATCATCCCGTGTCATGATTCCAGTACCCATAACCCAGGCCCATGAATTCCATTAATATTCCATCTTTTGATATTTTTTAATTTTAATTTCATCTATTCATCTCCATGTCTGATTGTCCCTTCCCTCCTAGTCTTTCCTTGGGTTTCCTTTAAGGGTTAGCATCTCCTCCTGGCAGTCTGTTCTGCTCCCTTTGTCAGTGAGACCAATGCTCTCCAGCAAGCCATGGTCCGGATGGCATGGAAGTAATCTTTTGGAAAACTTCCTGGCTGCTTAGTTTTCAGTTCTCTGGTGGAACATAAGCAGCCCGCTTCTGTCAGCTCTCAATCTCTTTTTTTTGGTTGGTCCTTTAAATAGAATGTTCCTCTCATAAAAAAAAAAAAAAAAAAAAAAAAAAAAAAACATAATTTCTTTAGGTCTCATCAGCTTACCGTGGCTCTGTCATTGCTCAGATAAGTGATACCACAGCTGTGCTGTTGCTGTGCCACTGTGCTGTGGCATAAAAATCTATAACATTTTTTTCTATCATTTTTTTTCTATCAATTTATCACTTTTTTGTAAAATATTTTTACACAAGCTTCACAGAGGTCTTAGATCATAAGACTGAACACAAATGCACGTGTGTCACCTTGCCAGAGAGCTGTTGTTAAGAGCTGGTGAGGAAAAGTAACACTGCAAGGCCCTGTGGGACAGTCCCTCTCTTCAGACCTGGTTAGTGTGGCACTGGAGTGGGTTCTATTCTCGCCAACTGCCCCTGCCTGTTAGGTCCGCTACATCACATGTAATGAGCTCTGAGCCTCAGCGATGGGAAAAAAAGATGCTAGGTAAAAAGGCTAAAAATATCAGGGAACCAAGAGGTCAATCTTGGTATTCTGCTAATGATCCGATTAAGCCAGCCAAAGGCCCTGGGAGTTGCTGGCGTGAGCAAAACCTGTGGGAGGAGGTGTGGAAGGTAACAGCGCGAGACTGTCTAATGTTCTTACTCTGGTCCTTTCAAGATTGTAATCACTGAAAATAATGAGTCACAGCGTGGTTGTGCCTGTGCAGATGTATGTCTGCCGTTGTGTATAAAAAGGCATTACCAAGTGGCTTAACCATTTAACCAACCACAGTGACTATCTGTGACCTTTGTTCATCAGGGGCTGAGGGTTTATGGTAAAGGCTTTGTGATGGATCTGTGAAACCTTCCCACTCCATTTTGCACTGGTGCTCTTCTACTGATGCTAACTGTCAGTATGTCCCAGAACTCCTTGTTGTCAGCGTCGGCTTTATGCAGCGAGGATACATGAAAGTCCTCATGGTTTGGAGTGCGTGCTTTGAGGGAATTCTCACAGTCAACATTATACTCATGCAGGTCCCCTGTGTTAGTGACCCTAAAACCAGCGTGGTGCAGAAAATCCCACTTCAGACATCGCAGTCTAATATCAATCTTTTCTACTGCGGACAGCACTGCAGTGACAAACCGTGACCTTGGGTATGGAGCGTGAGTGCTTGGCTGATGAAACCTTAAACTAGGGAATCCCCCACAGGAGAGGAAGGGCTTAATTAATGAGACAGATATCATGCTCAGAGGCGAGTCTAGGGATTAGAGACAGTGGTGCTGCTTTGGTGCAATAAGATGCTATTTCCAAATCTGCCCTCTTTGATTATAATCGGAGATTAAGCTCTGCTGGCAGTTTGTTACTGGTAGTGGCACAGGGCTTTTATCCTGAACTTTGCAGGTTAGAGTACCAGGTGGACTATTGAGCAAGGCACTTAACTGGAACCTCTGTAAGTATTTTCTCTGCATAATTGGACCAATGTTGCAAAATCCACTTCTAAACTGTACATTGCCCCGGATGAGATTTGTATGGATAGGGTGGAAAGAGAGTTTGCTCATACCAGGGAAGCTAGTGAAGGGAGAGTAAGGCTTCATAACATTATTTTCATTCAGCAGATTCCTCTTATCCAGTCCAAAATTGCGTAGGTTACAGTTTTGCATATTGTCCATTTACACAGCTGGATATTTACTGAGGCGATTCAAGATTAAGTACCTTGCCCAAGGGTACAACAAAAGTGATCCAGCAGGGAATCAGACCAGCTACCGTTCACTTATGAGCCCTGCTCCTTACCACTACACCACTCTGCTGTTTCTGTCAGTCACTGACCTGTGTGAACCAATCACATGACCAAACTTTAATGCACAGTTTAATGCTATGATTGGTCCAAATCAGTGATATCAACGGAGCGCTCTACCCATTTCATGGTCCATAAAGCCTCACTGTCCCCTCTCATTATGAACATGCATTGGGGTGCCTTTGTGGATTTCCCCAGACTAGGCCAGTACTAGGCCCACATAAGCCCTTTGGGCATCCCAAACACATGTTATGTGCACATGTTATGTGAACACATGTCTCTTCTGGTAGTTCCACAATGTTGGAAAAGTCTGCTGAACCAGCAGCCAAAGTCATGACAGCCTTCATTACCATCACTGCCATTTAATGGCAATTTCAGACGAATGTCCAACAATGTGACCATCCTGTTGCGAACCTGGTGATGTCTGTTTGTTCTCTTTTTTATTTCCTTTGACAATGGTTGCTGAATTCCGTTTTAAATATTCATCCAAATCGTGTGCCATAGGGAATGGCCTACACTGAAGGCACCATCATCATCAGCTCACTAAGTAGAAAATCTAGGGTTAGGACATGCAATCTAAAGCCTGCTAAATTGTCACTGACAATGTTTGAATAAATCCAGGAGAGAATCAAATATGAATGCCGCTCAGTTATAACATCCACATTAAAAATACAGACCTCATATGCAGCGCTCAACTGGCATTATTATTTTTATGAAAAAGAAAAATGAAGTAAATGAGATTATTTAATATTTGATGTTTCCAAGAAGAGTTCTGATACCCTGTCAAGGGACACTTTGAGCTGTTCTGTGGAAAAAAAAATATCAATAGTTTAAATTGTTTTGAACATGCTTCTGTGCTTGAAATTCATTTTGAGTTTGCTGGAAAAAAAAACAATAAGCCAAAAAAAGTCAATAAGCATTTGAAAATTAACCCCAGGGGGAAGAAAAAAAAAGTGAAAAGTTAAGCTGCTACTGTATACAGATCAGCTTTCTTGTCGATGGCCTTTACAAGTCCAATTTGATAAATGTGAAGTGTGTCCAGCTAAGCACTTTCCCATAGGCTTTCTCACAGAACCCACCCTCCCCCCAGCTGTCTTTCAAGAGGTGCAAATAAATGGGCCCTAGAGCAACCTTTTGGGGGCTTAACTGAGAGCTATTTATATATGCCCTCTGCTTCACAAGCCTCACTCAAGACCCCAAAGCCAGCCTGACCTCCTTAGACAAAAATGCAGCCTCTTCTTCTGCACACATTTACTGAAAAAGGGACGATATGTCCACATGCCTTTTGCTCATATTGACTTTTTTATTAACCAAAATAGTGATGTTTTCTTTGGCAAAGCATCTTCAGCAGGAAAACATGAGACAAGCATGAGTTTGGTCAGCCCCTCTGTGTTGTGGGACAAGCACATGATCACCTTTGGTCTGCTAGTTTTTGATCCCCATAGCCTTTCCTCCAAGCCGGGTGGGGTTTCCCCCTTCCGCTGGTGTGCTGTATGTCACTTCTATGCTCTGTTGATCTGCCTGCTATGTGTGCTCCACTGATTTGGGCTGTGATTCATCTCCCCTATTCACTTGTCACCTTCACTCTCTCGCTAAAGAGACCGCTCCTTTCACTTCCACCCAAGTAGGAGAGGGGCCAGACCCCCTCCTCCCTAAACCATCATGACTGGCCCACTCATAAGAATACAACCGATCAAGAGTTTTTTAGCCAGTCCAAATGCAAGTAAATTTTTAAGTGGGGAGAGGTGGGTGTAAGGAATGGACACAGGATTCAAGTGTCAGTCTGTACTCATCAAATAAAAGATTTTTGACGGGTAGTGGTTGTTGTAGCAAGCCTCAAGAATGAATTAATTTTCTGTACTATGGTCTTTGTGTTCTATTGCATGTTATTGTCAGAATGTTGTATTTCTTCAGCACACAACTCAGTACGCAGTAACAGTCTCTGCAGAGCAGGGATCATCCATCAAAGTGCAGAAAAGTAAGGCTACACTTTCCAGACTCTGCATCAGATGGTCCTTCTTGTTTCCACTCAACTCAAGTTGCTGTTTCTTTTCACTGTATTTGTTTGGACAAGTTTCTAATGGATTTTAGCCTCCACTCACCGCAAGTGAGGGCAGTTGCCATGCCTTCCTAACCCTGTGGAGTTAAACACACACTGGTCTCCTCCCCTCCTTGACAGAATCATTAGGACACATCCTAGAATCCCTTTTTATAGCTTTCCCTTTCACTTTCTATATGAACAAGCCTGTCTGTTTTCTGTGGAATATTACCGAGAACGTTTTGTCTGATTTGAGCTTTTTATTCCTTCTTTTTTCATGAAAATGATGGGAGATCTCTGATCAGACTGAGCTGTGAACTTTTACCCACTCTCGTTTTTATCTCATCCTCTGCTTTGATCCATCTCAATGACCTTGCCAGCACATACTCTTTTATGTTTTCTACTTAAAGTGTGAGATACAAGATTACACAGCCACCGCCAAAACAAAAAAAAGACCTGTAATATGTGATAAAGCAGTAATTATATTACAGAGTGTTCTGTTTCTCGAGGGGTAGGATTTTATTCCTATCTTGGTTTTTGGCAAAGGTAAAAGAAAAAAGGCCGGTTTTGATTCAAAATCATCTATAAGATGTATTAATTTATTTTGATATAATTTCAGATTGTACTAACATCAACAAGTACAAATAAGATATTTTTGCTGTTTTTCACAAAACAGATAGGATGGGAAGCAATGAGAACATGTTCTCACGAAGCTGACATCACATTCAAGGAAGCTTTCACAGCATTCATCTGTAGTCCTGGATATTTTTGCAGTTCAATCCAGGTTAAGATTAGGTACTTACGGGGTTACAAGAGTAGATCCCCCTTCCAGGATTCAGTCCTGAAACCCACTGGTTTCCATACCAGTTTCCTAATTTTACTGTCACCCAGTTCAAGATCAAAGGAAAACAGACTGTGTCAAAATAAATGAATTGATTTCATTTTCAGAGCTGCACTCTCTTGTCCTTTGGTGACCAATATGGGGTGTTATATTTGTTTCTGGCCTGTGCTGGCATTGATCAAATTACACAGTTTAGAAGGCTATAGCTCAATTTAATAGCCACAGGCAGGGTGTCTGGGTATTCGCATTGTGGCAGCTTTGTTACTTCAGCTGCCAATTTAGCATTTTGCCTAAGGGAACACCCCGCTTTTCCCCCATGTAATAAGATTTCAGTGTGTAGGTCAGTGACTGTCGAGATCGATGCCCATTGAATTTCTCATCTTATCGTGAAATGAAATCATGGAAATATTGCAGGACACATTGCTCTCTAAAAGCCCCATTACGAATCATCAAAGGTCAAGTGAATAAAAAAGAAAAAAAATACATATAGATGTCTCCCCTGACCTTTGGAAATGGGAAGGGTTTATCTGTCCTCAATATAAATATATTTCGCAATCCATTATCCGTGCTAAACATGTCTTTATATTATGACTTTTTAAGGAATGTTGCACCATTTGTTGACCATCTTGGTATGTATATGGTCTGGTATGTATATGTCCATAGTCATATTGTGGAGGGTAAGAATGCAGGAATAATAAGTATTTATAACCTTTTAACAATCACTCAATTCATAAATGCTCAACAAAATTTTAATAGCAGCATTATAAATATTTAGCCTAACATGTATGAAGAATTAAGAAAGAGTTCAGGCTTGCTAGATTGAAAATATTCCACAAAGTGTAAAATATATAAACATCCGCAGTGCCACATTACACCCACCAAACCTTTGTTTTTTTCAAGCCCTTAAATGACATATTTGGTACATTTAATCATGTAGGACTAAGCATCAACAATGCATTTTTTTCATTTGAAATGTCACTTAATAATATATTAAGTATTTACAGCTGGATGATACTATAAAGTGATTGTTTGCTTTTTAGAGGCATCTGACAAATGCGTATTTCAATGCTTGGTTTATCCTATGATCAGAATGTTGTGCATTTGTTTGATGTTAAACACACGTTAATCTTATCATAGGTGATGGACAGCAAAGTTTTAATGGAATGGAAAAGACTCACAAATGCAGTGTGACTGTATGCAATTTAGGGCCATTGTACATGTGCCACACTCTGAGCCAGTTTGTGTTAATATTTATACTATTGAAGGGCTGGCTTCATTTGATTTTACCCTTTATAAACACCAAGTGGCATGGTGTGTAGTTTAAATATATACAAACACAAATATAATGTACCCTTAGGTTGACGAAAGAATGACAACAACCTCAAATCAGTTTGACTATTTAATGAACAGTAACGATTAAGCAAAAATGAACAGTAACAATTGAGGCAAAACCTCAACATTAGCCGCTAAAATGTAGACTATTACGAAAAATCTGTAACCTGTAACATCTGTAGCCTGTTTAAAAAAAGGCTAGGCCTACATGGCATCAAATGTAGCCTATAGGCTACCAGGTAACATTTTATTTTATCCTTTTTTTCATTGTGGCAAAGTCCTGTGCTGCCTACTTGAAATCAAACGTGTCCAATGTGTCTTTGCAGCTTGTGAAGCGCATAAGTCACATCACTCTCTCCTCCTATATCAGGGTTTCCGTTAGAGTTTCTATTTATTACCGGATAATGGAAACCCTGATATATAAGGAGCATTTCATTTTCATGTAGCCACTGATGACTCACCAGAGTGCCTTCCATCTGCCACACAGCATAAGCAATACCACACACAGTATAAGCAAAGTGCTGCAGTAATTAAACTTTGAACATCTAGTATGTAAGTGCAATAGTAAGTAAGGTGGAGGGAGGTTGCAAGGAGCGGGACCTGCACCTTTAAAAACATACACCAGGTCCCTGGTTTCTATTTAAACAATTTTCACCTAAAGCAACAATAAAATTAACTTTGCACTACAGATTCATAGCGCCACAATATATTTAAATATCTGTGGGACCTAGGACTACGAGGACCCCATGTGCAGTACCCAGGCTGAAATGTTGCAGTTTACCTCTCTCCATCAATCTGAATACAGCTCTGAATATGGTTCTTTGTGGTTGTGCACACTCTTGTACAGTTTTTTTGGTGTCTTTCTGTCAACCAGAACTGATTTAAGTCGTCTGCTCATCACTGGCAATACATTTTTAATCAAGCTATATCTTTATTTCATTCAAATTTTATTTGTCCTGTAATAACTTGAGATTTGACCGCAATTCTCTGCTGCTTTTTTCACCAGAACTGCTTTAAATTCTCTGCTTATCATTGCCGATTAATTTTTGAACACGACACATTACTATTTCAATTCAAATACAATATTTCATTCCAGGCCACGGATGAGATTGCGTTTGATGTTGTGGTGTCATGTCAGGTCCCCCTGGATAAAGATGTCTGTTGAATGATTTTATTAAAAAGAGCAAGAAAAGGAAAGTTCTCCTTTTTTCTACCCGCATCAAAAAAAAAAAATCTGATCTTTACATTAGTTCCTGTGGTGGTTATGATTCTCTGATGGAATTTATAGTTTATTGCCATGGGGGCAGAAACTGTTATCAGTTCTTATTTGAGTTCCCATTACTTCACCCAGACTGTTGATAATGTCTTTGAAGTTAATGGAAGTCAGAGTCTTGAATTGAAAGCAGGAAAAAGAGGGAAAGTTGTTCAGACCTTCAAGATATAAAGCACTGTGGACTTTGTTCTCAGAGTGGATTAATACATTGGATGTTCAGCCATGTATTAGAGGGAGAATTAATGCACATTAAAAAATCTGATTAGCTTTTTTTGAAACTAATAAAAAGGGGGTATAAAGGGATTTGCATATTCCACTTGTGTTCATTAATCCTGAAAAAATGCAGTTGAATTGTACAATAAAAGTGCTCCTTGTTATGGATAAGGAAAATGACTTGTGACTCAACGCGGGAGTATGTTCTAAGTGCTAAGTGTGGATGTGAGGCTCTGTGCGGCAAAGCCCTCAGAAAGTATTTGGACATAACAAACACATAGCAGGACAGCTAATATCTGACTGCAGGGTAGAGCACCAAAACATTATACATCAGATTTACTTTGTGAATGTTTATGGCATTCAACCAATTTCTGAAAGTTTTAATAAAGAATTAAGATAGTACTCCTATGCACATGGACACTCACACACACACGCACACATACTCTGAAAATGCACTGCTCCTATTCATTTAACAAAAACTGTGACAGCCCCCCCCCCCCCAAGATGTGATTTGCACATGCTTTTGAAGTCACAGTGAGTCAAACTCATGTGAAAAGCTTTGGACTGTGTGTTCTACCATTCCATAAACCTCCTTGTGTCAATCAATAGAACAGAACAGCAGAAAAAAACTAAACAGTTTTACCCCACTGTTTCAGCAGTGTTCAGAACAGAAGTGCTGAAGCAGCTATCAGACTCTTAACAATGACCTGGCACACACAGAGCAGTCTTGCAAAGCTTGTTTGAGCTCTCCCTTTCCTCTTTTTTTCCTGTTCTAATATCTGTCACATTGTCTTACAGATTCTTTCCTTCTTTCTGTGTTCTTTCTCCTTCACTTTTTCACCCACATCTTTCTCTCCTTCTCCCCTGATCTATGCCTTTCTCATCAATAGCATGTGTGTGTGAGCAAGATCTTAAGCCAGTTCCCTCGATGGGGCCATATGTTGTCAAAAGTCTTAATTGCTGTGCACTAGAGGCTTTCAGGGACTACACCGGCCCCTGAATGAGTGAGAGGAAAAACCATATTGACTCAGTTTTAATCTCATTTTGAGAGCCCCCGTTAATCCTTCCTGTTTAGTCCCATCTTCTTTGTTCCCCTTTGATGAGAACATTCTGGGTTGTCTTCTCCATCCCCCCCCCCCCCCCCCCCCACCTACTGGTTGTTAATCTATTCAGCTGGTTCCTCTACTGGAACGACAATCATCTATTATTCCAACAGGTGGGCCATTTCTGCCCAGCTTGTTCTTCCTCTCTGAGGAACAGATTGCCACACATCCATTTAAGAAAAAGGACTAAGCATTCCATTATTTGAATATTCTGCCTTCGGGGAGGAAAGAGCCACAAAAATGGAAAAAGACGGCTTTATTCTCTTTCTCATCACTGATCATGAAGACGTTTAGAGCCCTGTTTAGAGTAGCAGACAATTCATTGATGTTATTTCTCTCCCCACCTTAAGTGCGTGGGAATGCAGACCTCTTTGGAGTGAGTCATTATTTGCACAGAAAAAGTTTTGTACAGTGACTGGGTGGGCAGTGGGGATTTGATGAGTTGAATATTCAATCTTAGGAGCTACAGAACACCTGACTGTCAAATTT
The DNA here is from genome assembly GCF_013368585.1 of Megalops cyprinoides. NCBI lineage: Eukaryota > Metazoa > Chordata > Actinopteri > Elopiformes > Megalopidae > Megalops > Megalops cyprinoides. The sequence continues at coordinate 4,990,824 of NC_050593.1, forward strand.
ATCGTAATGCCCATCCCTGCTGTGAAGAATGGGGGTTGGCATGGCTATCAATCAGAGATGTCTAACAAACAACAATGTCATTTTGCATTGCAGGGCCTCATGGGCAATGCCTCTTCCTGGCATTTGGTGATTTTTCTCTCTCCATCAGTTTTTGTGTCAAAACATTTCAACGCGTGTTCCTGCAAAAAACTGTGTTACTGCAAACTAATGTTACTGCAAATGTCAGCAAGGCACAGAATATTACTTGCTGGTGCCATCTTGCTTGATGTATATAGCCACGTAGTATCTCCCACAAAAATTCTTGATTGCTTCAGGACATCACTTGGCTCAAGGCGGACAGAGATGGGAGACTGCTCATCTGGAGTCTATGAAGATTTATGAGTCAGGGACGCAGGAATGAAACTGCCAAAACAAACTGGCTGAAAGAGATTAATTAGTGGAGAAAACAGCGAGATGAAAAGATGAAGACTGTCAGGGTGAGTTTGCTTTATTCACATTGTCATTAGGACTTTTAGCGAGTGGGGGGGCCTGACTGAATGTATGTTCACGTATCCCCTTTGGGCTTCTCATGCGCCACCCCCTTCCCCCACCCTGTTCTGCCGCAAACGTCTCAAAGCTGAATTTCCTCTCGTCGGGCTTTTTCATTTTTGCTGCTGTCTGTGATACCAAACGGTTGTGGTATTTGTTTTATTTTTATCCACACAGTTATTTTTATATTTATTATTTTATCTTCTCAGAGCTGAAGAATGTGGAATACATAGACGGAGGAACACCGAATTCCATTTTGCGAGGACGATTATGATCTTAATCTGAGATTGCAGTGGTGAAACTTTTGAAGACTCGTGAGGGAAAAAAAAAAAAAAAAACAGAAATGCGTGCATGACTCAAACTTCAGGGAGTATCAGCCATGATGAGTAAGTGCCTGGAAGCTGTTGCAGATTGCATACAGGCCTGCCATATTTAAACCACCCTCATGGACTTAGGATGTCCAAGGACAAAATTAATAGTTCTAATTACTGACTTAAACAGAATCCCAAGGATACTTTCTTAGCGATCGGACATTAACACTTTTGAAGGTTGTGCTGATAATGACGTGGTGCAAAGTTTTCCTTCTTCCTTCTTCTTTCCATTCTACTTATGCAATGCTGCATTCTAAATCCAATGCAGCTTGTCTTGATGAGAAGAACTAACGTGTGTGCTGGAGCAATATTACTTAATTGCCAAAAAACCATTGTATGAAGCAGCATAGCAGCTGGGCCGGAGTAAACAGAAGCCGTTAAAGTCATTATGTTCCTTTTCAGAATGCTATAATAGTGGCTGCGAGGAAGACGATGCACTTCAGGGGTTTCAAATGCATTTCTTGGAGAGCTGGGCACATGCTTGTTTTTTGTTCCAACATCTGCTCTTAATGACTAAATTAGGTCAATTATGCACTGTTTGACAAGTTTAACTTATGATGAATGCCAACAGAAGTTTTGCCCTTCTGTAGCTTAACCATGCAACAAGGGCCACACTCAGATAAAATCCTGAAGTGAAATGTGTATCTAAACTCACTCAGATCAAGGGTAGGTACAGAAAAAGAAAAGCAGACCCTGATCTAATCAAGTAGCAATGCATTACAAAATGTTGTAATATGTAGTGTCATCCTAAATATAGTCCTACAATAATTTTTGCCAACAAGTACAAATATACCCTGGAGCAATTTGACAGAAATTGGAAATATTTCAGTTATGACTGGACAGGGGACCCAAGATTCAGTCTGAGAAGGTGGGTCTTCATTCTGCATTGGAAACTTCACAGTCTTTACCATACAAATAATGTTGCAAATGTGGACATATGTACAATGTGCAGTTTTTATTGAGACATTGCAAAATAGAAACATAAACTCTGGTTTTGAAACATGCTGTGGCATTCTGCCAGTCTAAAATGAATGCTTCAGGCTGGTGGCCTGGTTTCTGATTAGTATTCCTTGTGTAGCATTGATTGACAGTTGTAGGCACCCTCACAGATTGGCAGTTTGACAATGATTGTGGCTTCATGCTCAGAAACCTGAGAAGGGTTGCCTGTCATCCAAGCAGGATGGAAGACTGTGGCAAAAAACAGTGGATTAAATCCTCACTGCAGCTTTTAAGATTAAAGGCAGGTGAATGTTTCCAGCATTTCGCAGTGGAGATGCAGCATATCCCACATGATGCAGTTTATTGCATGCCTCTGTCACTCAGTCCCTCCAAATGGCTGTAGCTGAGTGGGGCTGGGATTGGTTAATGCTTAAATGATGGGAACGGAGGCGGTCCAGGTAGATGCAAGCCGCTCTTAAAAGCACCAGCGGTGGTCTAGAAGGAGCCCGCTTTCCCTCTGGACCAATTATACGACTGATGGACCAGTACAGCGATGAGAACACTGTACTGTGGGAGTCACTGTCTGTTGGGTGAAATGTTAAAATGAGGTCTTGACTCAGAGTGGTTATTAGAGATCCCATGGCACCCACTGCAAACAGGTTTGCACATGTGTCCTGTTCACATTCTCAATATGGCCATCTAATCATCCCCTGAGTTGATTGGCTAAATAAATCATTGTCTGTCCAGCTACACTGATGTGTGTGAGAACTCTGGCACAAAATGGTCACTGTGGCTCAGATAAGAACTTCATGGTTCACCACCACACACATGCTGTAATTTTATTTGAGTTCCTGCAATGTGGTTTAAATGCTCCTCATTCATTCTGTCTTTTGGTTCATTCATTCATCGCTGACACAGGGATCCAAACAATAAGGAGATTGTATGTTAGAAAATAACTTCTACCCATGGGAACTTAAGTATATAGTTAATTAATACAGATCATCAACATCATTACTGAGGGCAGCAGCCGTCTGATAAAGACAATGTAAAATCCCAAAAAAGCAGCCAAAAATGACTTTTTCCTGGTAATATAATAGAGCCAGGCTAATTATGGCATGCTGCAAGTAACAATTCACTGTCTTACACTTGAGAATAAAAGAATGGATAGAAAATAAACACAACTCAGAAACAGTGCACTTGGAGTTTCTTTCTGTACAAGCAGGACAGAGCTGGTTTGTGACCAAGGACAGGACTGTCTAGAGTAATTGTGGAGATAACAAGTACTTGAACAACTGCAATGGCTGATTTTATGGGCCCATTAACACAAGCATATAGAATATGGATTTTTACATCCAATTTTTATGAGAATTTATAAATAAAATACTTTGGGACAGTACTTGTAATACCAATATGTGTAATACCAATTATTATATTATTTTTTATTATATTTATATTATATTTTATATTATATTATTTTATTATTTTTATTATAAGAAAAATTACAAATTGTTGAAAGTATACAGTATGCTCACATATTCTCATAGAATACATTTTTACTACATTTGTTTTATAGTTTATTATACTATATAATAATAAGTTTATTATAGAGTTATTAATCTGAATACCATTTTCCATGAAATTCAAGCTATATATGGTCATACAATTTCTTTAATCTGATTTACGCGTGATCTGGTTTTTTGCAGCACAATACAGAAGTCATCTTTTTTGTTCAGAATGGAAATATTATTTGGATAATCATATTCAAATAATAACATTCATAACCATAATCATATTTGAATTCAGTGTGAGCCTATTTTTGCACACTATGCAGCAACAAAATCCTTCCTATCGCAGTCACACAACCAGGCAAAAAGGCCAACTTGTCATGCTTACAGTGCTATCATGACATCGCTGGCATATTCAGAGTTTTTTGGCTGCAAACAACTGAAAGCAAGGGCAATTTGGGATAAGAAGTAACAAACTATATATATTAGTCTATGAGGGTGAATGGTATATAAACCCTGGGGGTGGAGTGGGGGAGACGCCACCTTGAAGAAGTTAATACCCAGAAGATCTGCCCGAAGGCAGGGCAGGGGGCAGAATACCTGACACCCAACTCCAAGGGAAGGCCAATTGTGGCAGAGATGAGAGGAGAGGAGTGAGGGGCAGTTAGAGGGGATAAAAGCATGCTGTATGAGAGAGGCGGGGCTTCAGTGTCCTCATCACTGCATTGATTGGTGGCTGGGAGAAGCTGACCCTGCAGCAGGGACTGGGGAATCTTGCAGCAGGTCTTTAGAAGAGGTTTTTTTTTTTTTTTTTTTTCGTGTGTGTGTGTGTGTGTTTGTCTCTAATCTATTTGTGGAGGTAGACTCCAGGCGCACATTTGTGGGTGTATGTCAATATGCTACACACAGTATGAGAAACAAGCATGGGGATCAGTGTTAGTCACCATAAGAAGGTCAATGTGATTTATATTAAAATATATGTTTTTATTTTGTATTTATTATATTATATTGCTTTTGGGGTTATAGGAAAACAAATGATGCATTAAATTATATTTATAAGGGAAAAGAGGAACATTAATTGAAAAGATACTATTCTTAGTGATACAAGGCAGAATAGATTACAAATATTGTGCCAATTCTTACTATGGTTAAATCAAAAAGAATGGACACAAGAGATCACTAATCATTTTAACCAAGCTTAAACTTCACACATTTAAACAATTTAGCAAAGCCTCTGAATGCAGCATTTGACTGTTTGTATTACTGTAATTACTATCCTTGAGGCATCTTTGTTTCAAACGGTACTGTAGAATTGAAATATAAAAGGAATTTACTTGTACTCTGAGGCATGAATGTCTTAGGGATTGCAAGAGGTGAGACACATGTCTAGATGTTAATGATGAGGAGTCACCAAAAGCTCGAGAATTGTTCTCCATCCCCTCATCAGCAATGTGTTTGTTTCTTGTCCTCTCTATCTCCAGACATTCCCAGGGAACACAGACTCAGACGGCGTGATGCACCACAGGTTCCCCCAGTCTGTCAGGACCCGTTTCCTCCGCTTTGTCCCAAAGGACTGGAGCCCCAGTGGCTGGGTGGGGCTCAGGGTGGAAGTCTACGGCTGTGCATACAGTAAGTTGGCAGCTGCCGCTGCCTCCACCTTGACCTATAAAACCCGCATAGAATTAAAAGGGCCACCGCGTTTCCGGTCTCTGCTCTGTATGTGACAGAAGAGTGTTTGAACAAAGGGTCATTTCCTTGTTTGGATTCGTTTCACTGATGTGCCAATGACTTGGGCACTTGGTCTAATATAAATCAAGTCAGTGAGCTGTGGTATGAAAGCAGTTTCTCTCATCCGTGCACAGTTCCTCATTAAATGCAGAAATGGCATCAGTCAAGATACAAAACTCCCTGAGTGCAAAATGCCACAGTATTTAAAATTTATCCTGCAGATAACTGTATAGTAGGTGCAAAGTAGTACTGTTTTTCACCATCTCATTCCACATAACATGAATAGCCAAGTGGTTTATAAATTTTTATAGCATTAAAGCTGCACTTAAAAAAATCACAATTGGTCCTAAAAAAGTCTGTCAACTTCTCCTTAGACAGCCACAGTGGAAGATGTCTCCATTCCCCCTATACCTTTTCACTGAGTTAGTTGCTAAGACAAATTATTCTAAGTGCATCCTTCAGACCAGAGTCCATCACTACATTGAGCAGTCTGCAGTCAGTTGAACCCACTTAGCAATGACTCTTGAAAATTCACCAGGCACAGTTTGATTCATAGGCATAAGGGGATGCCTGCATTCTAAAACTGTACCCTGCTGAAACTGTTTCCATCTGTCACTAGCACTTTGATTATTAATGTTTAGCTCATAAAAGGTAACTCAAACTCAATGTACTTCCGTAATACTGAAACTGCATTTGACAAAAACTACAGATTGCTTTGCTTTTATCAACCAGGCCATCTGGAGGTCTTTTATAATGAAAAAAAGTTGAGTCTTATTTCTCTATCATGATTTGAGTAGCAGTAGAGTAGAATTCTGAGTAGCATTCTGAGTAGAATCCTAGCCGGCAGTCCTTGTCCATTTTTTTAAATCAACTATGGGTATGCAGAACTGTAAACATAACTAATCTGCAATAATCTCATAAAAAATCATGCAAATAGTGCATTGTCCATATGAAATTAACAACATTAACATTGACAGTCCTAATTTAAATGTATTCAGATGTGCAGAAAAGGCTCCACAGAACTTTTGTAGAATGTTGTCCTGCATGGGAGTAGGAAACCAGTGCCTTAAGGCCTTGATGCACCCAAAATTAAACCAATCACTGGTCAGTTCACTGGAAGGATCAATCTCATTCGCTGAAACTTGGCTGAAGGCAGACACTGCAGAGCCCAGCAGGCCACAGAGAGAAACTCCCTTCCTGTAGATAAGTGCTCTGTGGGTTCCACTGAAAGCATTTAGGGTGTATGACAGGTAGAGTGCCCCAGTACTGTGCTTCAACAACATGAGACTGTGCACAGCCCACATACCTGCCTGTGCAGGAAGGCTAAGCTCTCTGAATGCAAAACACAGTGGGGTCTGTTTGTCTTGTGTGTCCCTGTGTGTGAATGTGAGCATCTGCTTTTATAAGGTGTATCCATGTGTGTATGTGTATGTGTGTATGTGTGTATGTGTGTATGTGTGTGTGTGTGTGTGTGTGTGTGTGTGTGTGTGTGTGTGTGTGTGTGTGTTTTTGATGGTCACTGTGCTTCTGTTTGTTTATGTCTATGGGTGTGTGTCTCTAGTGTCTGTGTGTCTGTCTGTCTGTGTTCCTTTTTGTGTGCGCAAGGGTTTGCAACTCTCCAAAGTAAATTAATAGATAATACCAAAAATAACAAGGCCCACACATTCCCTGGCATGCAACTGCCCCTGCTTTTGATAAGCAAGAATGGAAGTAAAAACCTGTCAGAACAAATCGCACATGTCAGCTGTCCTCTCCCTGCGATGCTTATCCCACTCGAAATGCAGCTGCAAAATAGCAGGTGCGGGTGTGAGATTGCGTCAGGCACCTCGCCCCTCATTCACCCTCTGGGTTTAAACTCAAGATGGGCAAACGCATTTCGCTAGCACTTTCGCTTGGCTCGTAGGCACCTCCATTCCAGCTGGGCTTTTTGGGGTCAGCCAGAGGTGAACACTTAAAAACAGGAGGGGAAAAAATGGCAGGCGTGCGACAGGTGCACTAGAGGAACATGGAAAAGATAGGGAAGAGGCACCTGAATCCCACCAAGGGATACTGATAAAAGAGGGGTCCTGCAGCTCTCTCATGCAAGCATGACTTCCATGCTTCTCTCTTTTTTGCCCTTGGACAGAATCGGATGTAGCGGACTTTGATGGCAGGAGCTCGCTGCTCTACCGGTTCAACCAGAAGTCCATGAGCACGGTGAAGGACGTGATCTCGCTCAGGTTCAAGAGCCAGCAGGGGGAGGGGGTGCTGGTGCATGGTGAGGGCCAGAGAGGAGATTACATCACCCTGGAGCTGCACCGGGGCAAGCTGGCCCTGCACCTCAACCTGGGTGAGTGTCAAAGGGTCAAAGGTCAGTGACAGCAAGGGGTTAAGGGTCAGTTATGGAAGGTTAATGGTGGAAGTTAATGGTGATTCAGTAATATTCAGCAGGCAGGAGACATAGAAAGCCACAGAATGAGAAGTTAGATAATATCAGGTGTTAATATGCCTTCTGGTCAGTCTAATGTCTACATTTCATTTATATCATTTATTGATATATATGTAAGTACTGAATCATTAGTAGTATATTTATAATATATCACTATTGTGAGAAACATTGAAAAAAACAGTGCTGTTGTGATTTCACCATGTTATATAGGTGTGTAAAAAGGTGAGACTTCCATACACATGACCCTCCATGAACTGCAGTGAGATTTTCTGGTGGTAGATATGTAATGTGGGGGTGATCATGAAGGGAATTTAAGATTTAGTGTAGAAAGCCTACCGAGTTGTATGCAGGGGGTGGGTAGGTATGTTTGGGTAGTGATGGTGGACAGAGGGTAATCATAGTGGCTGTGGACAGATATCCTGGAAGTACATATGGAGTGGGTTGGGCTGTGCAGGAGTAGTTTTGGCAGGGTAGGTATGTAGTCTGGGCCGTAGCTGCTTAATCACCACTGGAATGAATGGGTAAGCATAACAGTGTCAGCAGTTGACTGGAATTAGAGCAGCTGTCTTCTGTACAGCGCTGCAGACATATGCTGACGTTCACATACACTTATCCCCTTGAGAATTGTGGCTAGATTTTTTATCCTGACTTAATTGGCTCAGTTAGTTAATTAGCTGTATACATTTACACATGCGCTTTTTCCCAGGATGCATGGGAGTGAGAGGGGTCTCAGGAGTGGGGTGCAAACAGTCTTCAGCTGTGATTTTTCATTGGTGAAAATGTTGGAGAGGTGGAGGGGGCTAAAAGAACAGGCTACTGATGAAACTAGTGATGAAATTAGTGGTGGAGACAGTAAGGGGAGTAAAGCTCAGCATGTGAGGGGGTTTTCCCAGGAAGTAAGGCCTGCGATATTTAATCGGAAACCAACAGTGGATCGGTTGTGGCACGGTGCACTGACACGTATCCCCAATGCCCACCCCCTGCCTCTCCTCCCCCCTCACCTCCTCTCCCCCAGACGATGCCAAGCTCCACTCCAGCTCCGGCCATGTGTCGGTGACCCTGGGCAGCCTGCTGGACGACCAGCACTGGCACTCTGTCCTCATCGAGCGCTTCAACAAGCTGGTGAACTTCACTGTGGGCACGCACACACAGCACTTCCGCACCAGGGGCGAGGGTGACTCTCTGGAAGTGGACTACGAGGTGTGTCTTATGTTTGATACTCCCCCAAAACACACACATGCACACACACACACACACATTCATTGCCCTTGGCTCTCTGTGTGTAGCCCACCCCCATGTCTGGAATGAATTTACTTATCAATTCAGTTAAAAGGTCAGTTCAGTTCAGATTTTTTTCGCTTGATAAGATAAAGTTTTCAAAGTTTGCAAAAGCCAATTAAACTTCAAATGAATGTATATGTATATAAAATAATAATCTTCAGAATCATGATCATAGTCATAAATTAATTCTGATTAAGAAGTTCATTGAAGTTAATAAATAAATATTAATCACTTAATTAAATTTCACTCCTTACCCCTTCCCATACCCCACCCAAATCCCCCGCACTAGCAGTACCTCTGCCGTTCTACCTCATTTTAGCGAGTAGGATGAGCCAATCAGATTATTAAAAGATCAGCGCATCTGTTTGGCATTGATACAATGAAAGGGGCCTGTTTCTGGGACCCTCTGACCTCACATCCAGTTTCAGATGCTGCAGCAGACATTTAAATTGTAAAAGGAGCAAATGACTTAATTACCCGTACTAAAGCATTGTTCCGGTCCACCACTCAGCATATGCCCATTTACTCCATCTAATAAGCCGACATTAATCAGACACTGCTCCTGTTCTTATAATTTTCACATCACCAAAGTATCCATTTCAGTTTCCAGCACATCAACAGAGGGCCTGCGAGATAATAGTCTTTCAGGCTACAGCTTTTGTTCATTCAGATGCAGCTGATTTAATCTGAATAACTCCTCACCGTGTCCAAATGGACAGAGATACACTGGCAAATGGCCCTAATTATACCGTTTTTCCAAGCCCTCTCCCAAATCACCATAATGACGCCGTTTACAGCAGCACTCTGACTTCTGATTTCTGTCCTTTCATATCAGATCATTTTCCCTGATGGTGCCACAGCAACGCCGTGACCGCCGCGATACCTTTCTAAACAAAAATACCAAAACACTGCGTGCCCCCAGACACACTTCCATATGAATAGAGGCATGAACAATGCAGGCCTAACACAGAATCCAGAAGCACAAAAAGCCAGGACCTCCACTGTGGTTGTCTTAATGGAGTTATGGCCTTGTTCCAAAGATGAGATCCTACACGATCAAACAACCCAGGCCGCTGAAATCACAAGCTGTTGAAATGCCATAGCACCCCTTAGGAGATGTGTCAGACATCTAAACAAACAAACAAATAAAAAGGAGTGAGAGAGAGAGAGGTTGAATTTTTAACCATGTAAAAAGAATAGGGAGTTACACAATTCCTCCACATGCTTATATTAAATAAAACAAAATGAAGGGCCAGATCTCTTCACAGTGAGTTGAGAAACCCTCAGCACAGTTTAGACAGCACCTGCAGTGTGACAAACTCCACAGTGTTGGTGTCTCATACACTTATCCCATCCTACAGGCTCTCAGTTCAAGATTAAAGTGTGTTCAACCTGAACCAGCTCAAGAGATTCCCCAAAACAGAATAAATTACATTAAACACCAGCAATCCAGGTCACTGTTCAGTTTAACAGTAATATTCTGGATATGTGGCATACTTTAAGGTACACAGTAGATATATATGGGTTGCTGCTCCCTTCAGCCCAAGGGATCCCTTATCTTTTTTTGTTTTTATAAAGGTATCTCATAAATCCTCAGGTATACTATATTGAAGACAGTCATAGAACTGCAGAACTGATGTAAAAAGGCTAGTGTAGTAGATAGCTAACAGCCAAAAATGTGTTTGTTGGCTTATTTTTTCACTCATGTACAGCAATAGTAAGTTGTATTATAATGGAACAGTTAGGACTGTTTGGATGGTGGTGGATTGCGTTGATCTTTTGTGAGGAAAGGACTGATCTTTGTGATGCCACCTAAGTTTTTCCATTTGTGCTTGTTAAATCCATTCTGCCGAAATGGAGTCCCACCCGGGCCGCAGCACTCCAAGTCCACAAGATCCTGGCGGTCAGGGCAGTACTCTACACTAGGCAGCCATGACTCCCTCCCCACCCTGGGCATTTCTAGCTATTGGAAAGATCAGGGGCTAAGTTAAGTTTTCCTGGGGCTTGTGTTTTTTTTGAAGGGAAATCGGCATCGGTAGGTTGGGGAGGTTATATCTACCTTTATAATAAATAAATATTATCACGCACACACATTCAAAGGTTATTATGCTACTTATCTTAACTGTTTGTGCACTGCTCACCTTTTCTCTTCTTAAATGTATTGCAGTTCACCTCAGTCTCTGTCCCCTCATGGCTGTTGTTGGCCCTGGTGGTGAAAAAGTAGAAACATGGTTATCTTAATCTGCATTCTTACACACACACAGCTATTGCACTAACCCTGCTTATACCATGATGGCACAGTTTATCCACTGCAATATGAGCATGGCCCACCTCTGGATCTGTCCTTTCTCCTTTTCTCTCCTTTCCTTTTCTCTACATGGATGTTTTCTTTCTTCTAGCTGGCATTGCTCTCTCTCTCTCTATCTCCCTTCTCCTTGCCCTTTATCTCCTGCTCCCATCCTGTGGTCTTTGTTTATTTGCTTATGCTACTGTCTGTCACCCCTCTTTGCTCCTTTATTGTTGTCTTAAAATGTTACCAGATTCTTCTACCAGATTCTTCCTTCCATTTTCTTTTATGTTTCAATTAATGTTTTTAAATGTTTTTAAATGAAATGGCATCAAAAGCACTGAGGCTAGATAGTTCAACAAAGTGCTCTTTCACTATGCCATCACCAGTGACATAACGCATACAAACAGCAAGACATGGATAAAAAAGGTTATGTTTCAGATCATCTTCTGTGCCAAAGTGAGCCCTGGTGCCCAAGGGAGACTCAATTGTGTAGTCAACCATCCGTTTTTGTTTGTGCTTGGGACCAGTCAGGTTCTCTGTGATATTGTTGCACTCACAAATTTCTTTTGTTGTCTTGTAGAGCTTCTCTGCCATTTCATCACTCCGCATTGATTTCAGTGTTTCCAACACTGCATCTTTGTAGAATGTTGCTTGTGCCAAGGCCACAGACTCTTTCTGGAGGTATTTATGGAGCCCCTCTGTAGTGGACAATATAGCCCTGAACATCACCATCATCTAGACACTGGAAAACCTGGAAATTCTGAACTGCAGTCCAACTGCCATAGACGATGCAATTCCTTCCAGGCACCTCAAGACAGTACCAAGATTTTGAAGCAGAATCTTCACTGAATTCAGCTGGCATGCCCATCTTGTCTTGGATAGTTGGACAAGTCCTTGTTAATTATGCTGTCATGCTGTAGCTTTCGCAATAGCACACAAATTTCAGACAATCTGTGGTGTTTTGCAAGCATAAAGATTTATTCTAATTACATGATTGGTGTCAATTATTCAGTGAATTATTTGTTTTATTGTTAATCAAGGAGGATAAAGGGGAACAGGTAATGATAGATATAAAGGTAATGCTCGGGCTTCCCCTGCTTCCAGCTCACCCGCCGCCACTGCTCTGGACAGCACAAATTCATGTAGATATTAAGATTACATGCGTGACAAAAGAGAAAACAATTTTGTTCTCTTTTTTATCTCTATATAGCCTATATGTATGTGTTTTGTTCCTCAAGTGTGCTTTGGCAATACTTTTTCTTATTATGGTCATGTCAATAAAGCAAGCCTATTTGAACTGAATTGAACTGAGAAAGAAAGAGAGAGCCTTACTTGACAGACTTGGTGGTCAGTTCATCGTAGGCTAATTATTAATGTAAGGGCTAGCTTGGGTTGCTATATAGTCACGTCAGTAAACATTTTTCGAGCATCAACATAATTCAGTACATTGTGTAATACCTCACACTCAATGATTTACCTTGAGTTTTCTTCTTGAAATAGCCAAGAAGGCAAGAAGGCTAGATTGGTTTTTAAAACCGGAGCTTTTCATCTGGGTGCGCACGTCTTCCAACTTTGTGTGCACTGTGCAGTACTTGATTACTCCCCCCTCCTTTGGACATTGCAGGTCAAGTTCCGCTCTATTACACAGTCTGTCTGTTGTTTTGCTATAAACACCTCCTTTATCAGGGCGAAAATATTTTGGGCTAGGCTCAAAATATTCGGGCTATAGCCCCGAATGATCGGACCTAACGACGCCACTGCTCCCCACCCCGGCTGCAATTTGTGATCTTGGTTTGTGTCTCTGTCTCTCTGCTTTCTTCACAAAGCTCAGCTTCGGGGGAATCCCGCTGCCAGGAAAGCCCGGGACCTTCCTGCGGAAGAACTTCCGTGGCTGCATCGAGAACCTCTACTACAATGGTGTGAACATCATTGACCTGGCAAAACGACGCAAGCCCCAGATCTACAGTGTGGTAGGTCTCCCCTGCTCGTGGTTCCCTCCGCCAATACACTACACCCATCGCTGTCTGCCCAGTGAGGTCCGATGCAGCCAATCAGCTTCACTGCAACAGTTCATGGAGGCGGGGTCTGCAGTTGCTGCATAAACAGTGACACACTGTTCTTTAGTAGTAGAGTTTGCAATATTCATTCTTTACACAGCCAACAGAGTGAAAAGGAACAGATGTGATTAGAACTTAACTGGTGCGGGGGATGGCTTAGTGTTACGTGTCCTTCATTCCTCCAATGTATTATTGAATCTAATCCAGGTGTTATAGAGGGGGACTGGAACAAGGGCTGATAAGGACAGATGGGAACAAAATTAATGCCTTAGATGAATGATGTAGCGGTCTTATCATTTATTATATACATTTTCACACGGCCGGCTCGACGCATAAGCAAACTAAGCGGGTGCTTGGGGCCCCCAAGAGCATTTGAAATGTCCCACAAGAGAGCTTGAAATAGTTTTTTTTTTTTTTTTTTTTTTTTTTTGTGATGTATTCAACATGTTAATTTTGATTAATTAATTATAGAAAAAAATAACGCGTCAAAAAATTAATCTGCTGCACTCTATGATGCCCCTTGACTCGCATGGCGTTTTTTGCAAATTGAATGCATCTTGTCAAATTGTCCGTCTCTGTTGAAAAATCCGAAGTGTCGCCAAACATTTGATTTGTAGCACTTCAGTGGAATGTGCAGCTCTTCCTCCTCCACGATGATTTGCGACTCTCCCGGACATGCCTCTAACTTGCACATGACTTGGCCGAGAGACTTGACAAGAATTGGCCACTGACAGCAGTGGAGATGAGAGAGCACGCCTGAGAAACAGTTTAGAGAGGAGGAATCAATGTAAATATAAAATTATTGTTCATATTTCTATATAATAAAGGCATAGGACCTCTACTAACAATTATATATAAATAAATTGGATTTTACCGATGTACAGATCTTAGAAACGATGCATCCTGAGTTCATCCCAAATTGTATCCAGTGCACACTTTTATGCCGGTGCACCGATGCGAATCGGTGAATCTTACCATCCCTATTATATACTATATACATCCACCATATATTACTGTTGGTCTGTGTTGCCCAAATAATTTTAGTTTAGTTTTTTTGGCAACTAAAATATGACACATTGACAATCATTACAATGTCAAGGATAAAATGAGAAACTTATGGACTTTCCATCATTGTTCTTGCTGAAACATTTCTGATTTTTTAATTTCCTCAGTTCATTAGGTCATAGTTTTGATTGTTATGGCCATTATTGCATATGCACAGTGAAAAAAATGTTATGAATGTATGGGAAATAAAAGAGATGTTGACCTTTAAAGTATATACTGTCTGTTATCATTGATGCAGTCCACTACCAAAATCCATTTGGATTGAAATATTTTTAAATGCTTCTCACGGCAAATATTGAGATATGTGAATAATTTAGATGAATTAATCACAAAGCATGTCATTAATTAGATTAATTTTTTAATCGCTTGACAGCCATGATTATATTATGTCAACGGTAATCATACAAAAACGTAATATTATGTTAACAATAGTCAATAGTATTGGCGGCGCAGAGGCAGTGGGGGGCCCCCAAATCAAATTCTGCTTAGGGCCCCATAAAGGCTTGGGCTGGCCCTGCATTTTCACCATCTCTGAGATTTTTTGTCTTAAAATGAGGCTTTAAGATAATAATTCTCATCCAGCACAAGATTTATTTCCAATTTTAAGGAATGTCTTTATCGGGCGAACAAGGAAATCTGTTCAGAAATGGGTGCCTCTGTTTTTTTTGTTTCTTTTTGTAAAACTGAAAAAGTGATGAAGAAATTCATGACATTCTTATTTATGGATGAATGAACTCATTACTGGAGAGGCTTTTCAGCAATCTTCATTTTACAAAGATTTCTCCCATCAAGTGAAACGCAGGGGTTCAAGAAGTTTCAAATGTCAGCTCTGCCACAAATCAATCTGAATTGAACATGCACCAAAGCTGCCTCTGGGAGTTCTAGCACAGATATTCTGTTTACTGAACAGATACTCAGTATGATGTGGTAAACCCTGGAAGCTCTCTCTCTCTGCCATTGTTCTGAAAAGCTGTTGTGATTTGCTGCCTCATGATGAATATTCATGATGGGCCATGATTGGTGGCAGGATATCCACAGCTAGCACATCAACGCAAACAGCACTGGAGCACCCCTAGATGCAGAAGCATGGAGGAGCGGCTGGAACTGCTTAGTTTTGAACATCTGTTCAGTGAATAAAATATCTGCTGCTCTCGAAGCTGTGGAGAGCTGAGTCATAGAACTGGCATTGAGATGGAATCAATGCATGCCCTTCTGGCCTGTCCCCCTGTCTTGTTTTCAGGAGATTTGCTTGAGAAAACAAATCACTGTCTAGACACGGCCTGCAGGGATGCCGTCAGCCCAAAGTGTTTTCATCAGAACTGTCACCATAGAGACACGGAGAGTAGCGTGTTGTTGACAAGAGTAGGAGAACGGAGGAAGTGACAACCCAGTTTGTATTTTGGAGAGGAAGTGATGCAGTTTGGCGAGGAGATGAGATGCCAGGTTGGCATGCAAGCCATGGTGTGCAATGCGTCATTAGGAGACTATTACCCCGGGTAGCCCCAAAACCTGACATCCTCTCGGCAGGTTGCCCTGCTGACAGTATGTGTCAAGACACCTCTAGCTGGAAAGGGACACATTGTTAATGTTTAGCCCACCACACTCCCTGCTTATGACAATTTAAGGTGAAATGTCTTAGTCTTTCCAGACTAAGACCTTGTAACTCATAGCCCAGAGGTAATCATTCATAATAAACACACACAGACATGTGCACACACATACACACACATTAAGTGGGTATTAATATCTCTCACAGCTTCTAATATGGTAAACCACAAGGAAATAAATAGCTCATAGTGGCAGCTGCAATTAACTGGCTGCAATTTCACATTAATAGGAAAAATGGGTGCTAACTAAAGGTATAGTACAGTTATGTCATATTGCCACAGACATACCACAAACAAATCCAAGATGGAGTCATCATGGAGAAAAAATTCAGCTGGGGTGGGATGTAATGTCACACTTTCACCAGTGCTGTGTGCCACTATAGGCCCATTAGAAGCACTTTTCAACATTGCCTTTAATAATAATTAACCCTTAAAATCAGAGCATATCTGTTGGCCTTGGATTAAGCCACAGATGTGTGATAAATATGCTATGGTACCAAGCAACCTTTGGGACCTGTCTTTCAAAAGCAAAGCTCTGAAGGGGAAAAATTTCCCTAGGACTGACTGGGGGTGCTCTAATACCTCAGTGAAATGGATCAACACACAATCTCTCATTTGTGGGGTTTAGCATTGAGGGGGGGGGGGGGGGGTCCTCTGTCTTAATTTCTGCCAGCCACCTCGGTCCAGGGAAACTGTCATTACAGTCTCCTGTTGTTTCTTTCCCATGGATCACCACACTGCTGGCGTCTCTTTTAAGTGGCATGACCCAGGGGAGCCATTTCATGTCCAGTTAGCAGCCAGCAGAGAAGTGCATCACTTCTGTTCCAGGAGCAACGATATCAGGAGGACTGACAGAGTTATAGGGGAGAAAATGGGTGATGGGCAGAGGCTGACCGGGTCAGCCAGTGCTCCCCAAAACCATGATGGCTCTCAGCAGGAGCTCATTTGTGAAGGCAGCCCGCGTCCTTCAAGCGGGAGTCATGGCAGGCCAATGAAGAGAAGTGAGTCCATTTCCCTCTTAGCAACGCCATGAGAACAAGATCATCCCCTTCAAAACCAAAAATGAACATGCAATCCTCCCTCAAAAGCCTCCTCCATCTATTTTTTTTGTCCATCTACAGAGAGGGGACCCCATGGAAATACTACAGTATTTGCAATCCATTGCAATACATATTTGGTTCTTGCACAAAGCTCCCAGGTGAAATTTCCTAGACAGGTGTAAATTGCACTGCAATCTTTGTATTACTGTGAGAGTTATTTTACATGATTCCTGAAGTTATTAAAGCTTTTGAAATCTGTAAGGAACTTTGACATCAAGGATATCACATCATAATTAGCATACATGTAATTTGATTGCAGAATTTGTATGAGAATAGCTGAAAATGCAGCTACCTTGCTTGTGTGTGTGTGTGTGTGTGTGTGTGTGCATGCATTGGCTGATGGACAAAATATTCAGTTGCTATAAAGCCCTGTAGTTTTAAAAAAGAGATCATAGCGCATACTATCATACCCAGAAAGGGGAAAAGTGAATCTTGTCTCAATCCTCTGACAAAGACAACAGATTTACAGCAAAGAAATTCAATACAGCCTGGTGGGATGTTGTTTTGCATGCTGTGGTTAGCCACTTCTGATATGCCCATTCCAAAACATGCTGAACAAGGGCAAAATCATTCCTTTAAGCCATCCGTTTATCATCATCAAGAGCCAAGGCATAAATAAATACAATCCATCAGCAAACCCCCCCCATTCTGTCATCAGCCAGAGACACCGATGCAACACAAACCGCAGGGTACATCTGCTCATTCAGAGTCTCCCCCTAGTGGCCACTTCCTAGTTGATGACAGGAGCTGGAGGGTCAGTGGACATGCTGATTGCTGTTCGAAACAGTTACTCCATCTTAAATGGTGCGATTAAGTTATTTATTAATTGCCTACCAATACATCTCCCCAAATACTCAGCAGTAAACTATTTGAATAGCAGACGTGTAATATTCAGCTGCTATGCATTACTTAATTGAAAGAAAGTCAAAATGTTTGGGTATTTAAAACTGGAGGATATTGGGTATTTTAAGACTGGAGGTTAGAGCGGAAATTACCACAAGCACCAGTCCTTCCAGGATAGATGTATGGATTTACTGGCTTTGGAAGAAAAAGATTATGTGCACAGATAGTAGTCAGCACCCGCCATATCATTGTTTTCACCAAGTAATGTCCAATTTTGGGTACAGTGTAAGGAACTAATGGGGAGTGACCCCATACCCCATCCTAACATACCCCGCAGCACCAGGGACCATTACACGGGTGTCTGTTAGACCATCCCTTGCCCATCTGCCCCAAATACAGGGAGAATCAGAAGTAGTCATCCCCCTGAAGCCATTCTACCTGTGGAAAGGCTACACACTGGAGGGTCTGCTCTTTACTCATTCCTTCTCAGGGGGCATTCCTTGCCTCCATTTCTCCCAGGCAAGGGCCTGACATCATTTTGTAATAAAATATTTCTCTGTGGAGATATAGCTGCACACACTGGATGCTACCAGTACCTTTCATGGTCTGTATTGGATGCTATTTGCTGTCTCTGTGCACAGAGACAAATGTGATTCTACATCAAAATAAAAAAACCCATGGAAATCCCTTAGGCATATGGAGTCATATCAGTCATGAATCAGACTTTCAAATACAGATATTTTACAGGATATTTAGCAATTGGTTGTGTACTTCACATTTATCCTTTACATCTAAATAATTTGAATTTTAAATATTCTGTAAAATATCATAGAACAGTCATGCTCAACTTGTGAAAGCCAAATAGAAAAACTCACAGTCTCATCAGAACCCAACACAGAGTTTAAATAAATCACTTTTGAGTTTTCCTCTTAGATTTTTAATCTAGTCATTTTATACCTGGACTTCCTGGAACGTAGGAGTGTGTATGTTATGCTGTTTCCTTTGACTTACAGATATGCCTTTATTTGGCCACCTGGTATAATCTGATGAGGGCTGGGGCAGGGGAGGTCACTTCAAGGCACTGACACATCTTTTCATTGCTGGTAGTCATCACAGTGACATGAATGGAAACAATTCTCCTTTTGTCATCCTTGCATGTGAATCTGAGAAGAATACAAAAGGATAAAAAATGTGCCACAGCACTTTTCTGTCCATGCAGTTTTCTGTTCTTTTGAAAATGCAGGAGGCAGGAAAAAAATAATAACTTCCTTTGCAAAATTATAGGCATTGGAAGAACAAATTTAAAAGAAGATGGCATAATCAGCCATGCCATGAAGCTCTTCTGGTTGCTATTCAAACCTCTGACAAAAAAGGAAATGATGAGCATATTATGACGTCATAAAAAGGAATACAGAGACCGCCCCATGGTAACAGCTGTGTTCTGTTGTCGCCAGGGCAACGTGACCTTCTCCTGCTCCGAGCCCCAGACGGTGGCCACCACCTTCCTGAGTTCAAGCAAGAGCTTTCTGTTGATTCCCACCGGGCCAGTGAAGGAAGACCTGGCCGTGCGCTTCCAGTTCCGCACCTGGAACACAGACGGGCTGCTGGTCTTCGCCCCTCTGGCACAGGGCCACACCCACCTGCTCCTGAGGCTCAGCGAGGGCAAGCTCCACCTTACCCATCGCAGCTCAGCGCTTGAGCAATCAGAGCTGTCCATGGGTGAGAAACCAGACAATGCACTGCGTTCTGCAACTGTAGCCCTGCTAAATGTATTACAAATATTCCAACATTCACCTAAAGTCACTCCCACTTCACCCAGATATTATTGGTGATGTATTTGAGATATTACAGATATTGCATCTGACCTGTCTGATATTTTGATTTAAACATTGTATTAGTCTCTGGTAATGGCATGAATGCTGAGAGTTGAAATCATACGTGGTGTGGTGCAGCATCTGCAAATACTCTCTCATGTCCTTGCCAATTTAAAATTTATTACTCAGATGAAATGGCAAGGCATTTGCTCTGCCATTTACACAGAAGCACACAAACAAACAGACAGACAGACACACACACACACACACACACAAACATACACATTATTCAGACTTGGTTTCATAAATCATTGTCATTCTTACTGTGTGAACCACATAAAGGTGACAGGAGGTGATGCTGCGTTTTCTGTCCTTGCAGGCCACAGTTTGAATGATGGGCTGTGGCACTCTGTGAGCCTCAGCTCCAGGGGCCCACAGGTCACCTTGACACTGGACAATGACCCAGCCTCCTCCATGGAGCTTGGCAACCATATCGTTGCAGGCGATGTGTTCTTCTTTGGAGGTAGGACGCCTGCCCCTGGATCTTGCAAACACCAACCTTGTCTATAAATTTAGTCTGCGGTCTTTTATGGGCCATAATTGGGCTGTCAGCTTTGAAATACACAGACCATAAAAGAGTTGTTTGTGTTGAACTCTCAGTCATGGCCCCTGAGGATTTCAAAAGGGCCCTTTAGGGCAGTCTAAAGTGATACACTCAGGGGTGTGCCATGGAGCTAAAGGAGTCAAATCCCAGCAGAGCGTCCCATTTGCATGACATGACAAAATCTCCATTTTACAGCCATTTTCATAGTGGTTGATCTGAATCACACTTCTGATTGCCATGCTGGGTAGGGAAATAGGTTTCAACATGTAGGTTGATTGACACACAAGGAGTGAATGGAAACCGATGACAGCCCACCACTCCCCAGGTCCTGCTTAAGGTGATCCCTGTAAGAATGGCATCTGTTGATGAAGTGGGTCAGCCTCTGCATTTGAAGGAGAAAATGTTATGAATGACACAAAGAGAGCAGAGAGAGCAAAAGAGGTGACTTACTAGAAAGGAAAAATCTAATCTGGTGTCTTCCCAGCTGCAAATTGTTTGCAACCCTCAGATTACAGGGAACCAAAGGCAAGGTCATAAGGGACTGGTAAACCTGGGGTTGGCAAGGGATGGGGGGAAATTAATAATCACTGTCTTTGGAGGAACATAAATATCCTGTCAGGTTTACAGTAACTGGCACTCACCACTGGACGGACGCAGCCACTGCAGGAACACAGAGAGAGACTTAATGTCAAGCTGGAAACCCAGTGTTCTGGCCGGTGCCAGCAGGGACATCTGCAGTGTGGGCCTCTGTTTTAGGAAGCTGCCTCTCGATTTGCGGCTTTCAGTTCCCCCGTGCCCCAGCCGCATGCTGCACCAGCAATTACCACCACTAAACCAGCTAAACCAGCTCAGATAGGAGGCCTCTGGGTTTTTGTGTAGGAGGCCTGTCTTCTTTTAAAAGCTTATTATCTCTGATTTTAGAGGGCTTCCTGCCTCTGGAGCAAGGCGAGATGGAGCTCTCCACCACATGCCAACAGCAATTGGTATTATCAACCCACTTAAAGCCAGGCTTCCCAAATGAGCAAACTAATAGGATTTCACTTTGGAAACATCGAAGCAACAAATTACAGGCACAGCCGTTGATGTGTACAAAGCCTTGGTAGTCACGGGGACAGAAGTGTGAAAAAAAGAGAAGAGGTTATGAAATATAAAATCCCCTAGACATTTTAAATGAGAAGAGCATTCAGCCGTGAACACAATTATAAGTCAAACCATACATCTGTGCAAGTAAGGGACCTTGATTGCTATGTGACTTTCACATAATTTCTGACAGCTAGGGTTATTTTACCTTGTCAGTTACTGCATGTTACTGTCACACAAATTTTGTACAGCTTGTACAGTTTGCTGTATTCACTGCATAGATGGACTCTCACAGAGAACATTGCCTCTTGCCTTTTAGTGCTTGCTTCAGAAGAGACTGCTCTTAAACATTGACTTTTGTATATTTGCACTGCTTTGTATCTTGCCAGGAATTTAAAAAGAATGCTCTTTTTTACAGGTTGCCCTGGGACACAGAACAACTTTGAATGCGAGAATCCTACGTCAGCATTCCAAGGGTGCATGCAGATGATTTTCATCAACAACCAGCCCGTGGACCTGTTCCATGTGCAGCAAGGGCTGCTGGGAAACTACAGTGAGCTGCAAATTGATGTATGTGGCATCCAAGACAGGTAAGCCCCACTTCAGGTCATAACCACGCTCTTGACATTCAACAAGGGGCAGCTTTATTCTAGGGTCTATGATCTAGTATATTTGTCCATTCGGGACTGCTGCCTTATATACTCGTTAAACTTGACTTGTACCAGTTGGTGTCATTTTGCATTGCTTGCATTGTCTTCTAGTTATTGCAAAACCTGGAATGACCATTCTTTAAAGACCATTCTTTCCCTATGAAGTAGAGAGACATAGTTTACGGTGACACAGATCTGAGAGTAATTTAACATTTAACATTTAATTAAACATTTATGTATGTTACTCTAACAAAAAATGCCTAAAAAGGGTTCCTCATCCTTTGAGGCACACACTGCCTTGTTACATGGGGGTGTACATCATGGGTATTGAAGTTTACATTAAACTACTTCCAATAGACCAGTGGCTTTACTTTACATTGATCAGCTTTTACATTTTACATTTCTTTATTTTTATTCATTAGCAGAAGTTGTTATCCAGAGTAAATTACTAAAGTGCAGGCAAGAAGGCTAGGCTACGTCAAAAGGGTCACAATCCAATTATAGGAGTCATTACATAACATGCCATATTCTGTTAAGTGCTCTAGTACATGCAAGAATAAGTCTGGGAATATAGCATGAATGTTTAGACATTGGTGTTAGTTGAACCAAGCTTTTCTTTGAACAGATGACTTTTCAGTCTACTGCAGAAGATGATCAGTGATTGGGCCATTCTGACTGTTGTGGAGAGCTCATTCCACTACTTGAGGGGGACTGAGAAGGTGGACCCTTTCGGGGAGGGATGGCAATGCCACCAGCAGTTGTAGAGCAGAGTGGTTTGACATCAGTGTATCATTCAGTTATAGATTGAATGTAATGGATACAGTTCCTCTTGCTGCCTCATAGGTTAGGCTAGAGATTTGTATTTATTCTGGCCACAACTGGTAGCCAGTGGAGGGGGATGAAGAGAGGTGTGACTTGCAAGTATTTATGCTGGTTACAGACATTGCAATTCCTTTTATTGCATTAATTTTGGATAAATAATTTGCATTGCATTTCACCTCCAAAAAAACAGTCAGCACCCTTGCTTTAGTTACATAGATTTTGGTGAGTTTCAGGGTCTCTGAAAAACTGCTGGTGCAAGGCTTGCTTTTTCATAACTGCACAAAACGCATCTCACACATAACTTCTCAGTGTAAAGCAGTGGCAGATCTTACTGATATAAAATTTGATAGAGACCTTAAACACATAGTGCTGTCATTGCATGGTGTATTTTTGAGCAAAGATGAAAATGCCTTACATGGTTCCTAATATTGATTTGTTTAAGCACATTTGTTGAACCTTTGTAGCTGATTATGATGTACCATTGTAGAAAGGGATGTGGCTTGCTTTTGGCAGACAGGGGTTTTCTTATTCAGTTGTGGTATTTATTCTGGGCTTTGTGGTAGATTACGTTAAGGTTGAGAAAAAAAAATGAAAAAAAAAAAACCCCTCCGAGCTGTAAGGGTTAATGAAGCTGAGAGCATTCTTCTCTGCACTCTTGTGCAATTAATGCATGGTGTCTTCATCTGCTCAGCACTGTCTGAAGAGCACGCCCCTGCTCCTGCGCTTTCATGTGAGGTGACTCGGAGCTTCTGACAGCTTGCCGATGTGTAGGAGGCTAAAAATTTTTTTGAAAAGCCACCTGAACCCCTTGGCATTCCATTTTATTATTATGTTATTAAAATACCAGTCTCCTTTATTCAGTGCTATGTGCTTTCTGCCTAATGTTTTTTCTGGAAAAACTAGTTAAACAGCTTGTATTATCACAGAAAACTTTGCATGAGCTGAGTCCCCACCCCCCCCCCCCACCCCACCCCCAGGTGGCTGGATCTACACGCTATGCAGATAATGCGTGCGTGCGTCAAGCCTTCAAAATGGCTTATATCTCATGTTGGTGGCTCTTAAGAGGGTGTTTCCCACTGCCTCCAGCTCTGTGAAGAGCAATATTTTGTTGGGAACACACTTTGTCAGATAATGCAGAACATCATTTATAATTTTCAGGGCTTGGTTCCAGCACCACCAATGCCTGAGGTGATGGTCTCTGGTAACATTTTCACAAGCATTTTTATCTGTTGTCCTTTCGCAGGACAGCAAAGCTTTGTTAGGCCCTGTAACAGCCAAACCTGTGGCATGCATGGACTTTGCATTCTGTGGCAAAAAACTGAGATTGGCTGAAAACCAGCAAGTCATGTATGACACAGGATCACTCTGCCCTTTCTGGGATTCATAAGGCATCACTCACCCTTTACTGGTACATAGTGGGTATTTGTTTGAACCAATCAGACAACAGCAGTATTCAGATGGGTGACTAATTGAAAATGGTACGTTACACAGAGCTCCATTCATTTTAGAAGTTAATGACAGCTTGCCCACCCGTCAGCAGCACCTCTACACAGCACAGGGGGTCTGGAGAAGTCATCTCCGGGGGGTCTCCTAACAAGGTGGGGGGGGGGGCAATTTAAAAAAGAGGAAGCTCATTAACGGGGCTCTGGCCAGCGGCCAACTCGCAAGCTAGGTCTTGCGTCCCACCGTGCTGCTAATTAACTGCTGTGCAGGGTACAACGGCCACTGCAGAAAGAAATCGCAAAGCACCCCCCGAAGTGCCCAGCCCCCCATCCCCTGCCTTCTGAATCCAGGGACGAGGCAATTTGTGCTGATGTTATAGGATTCATGGGAGCAGAGGCTTGCTCATTTCCGGCCTCATTTTCCTCTGAATACCCCAATGGTACAGAATAAACGAGACACATGTGCGCACACAAAAAAGCTGAGAGACATGAGGAGGGTTGCGATTCTGTCTGTCTTTCTGCACAGCAGGCTTTTTTTTACCCCTCTCACGCCTGGGTCATGCGCTTGTCATGACTTGCTGTGCATTAAACAGCAAACATGAGCTTAATCCCGCCCGCTAAGACTCAATAAGCCGACCCATCAGCACAAGCGTGATTAAATCCTTTGATGCCTCATTCTACACACTGATGAAGTGGTATCAGCATTTCAGCACTTTGGTGTTTTATTATTTGTAAAGTAGACCAGGGTAACTTAGAAAGCATAATTTTTCAGGTATTACACATTTATACGGCTGGGTGCTTTTGCAGGGTAATTCAAGTGTCTTAACAGCTTGACAGGTTGACAGCAACATTTCATCTGGGAATTGCACCTGCAACCTTTTGTAACAAGTCGTAGTCTTTGTATCCCCAACAGATCTAGAGCCCTTTTTATTAAACAGACACTAGCAACAGACTGCCTTGCTGAAGCAAAGATTTGCCACTAATGTGTTGCTTGCAGTTTTTTTCTTCATAAGACAGAGAAGAAGAGCATCATGAAAGGCAGTTTTACAGAAATAAAACTGTTTAGAAAATTAAGCACAATACTAAACACTGTTCTTGGTTAAAGATGGATAATCTTAAAATCAGGAAAGACAGAAATCAGAATAAAACATTTATTTCAATACTCTGCACAGCACAGTCCTCGCCCTTGTGCACGCCTGCTGTTCAACCATTCCTGAGAAGCCGCTACCATCCTGACATCAGACTGTGCCCTACCGTGCTGAGTTTTGCCAGTTTCCAGGCAATACCAGTTTGGGCAGTTTGCCAGAGAATGTACACAAGCTGCCAGAAAGAACCCCACCACCCACACCATCCCAGGCCATCCTACCCCCCTCACAAGACTCCCTTCTGCCTCTGGACAATATGAGCAGAGATCAAATCTTGGCTGTGCCAGGAGTGAATCCACATCCTGTTCTCTGGATTACCCACGTGCCTCGGTTACCCCAGGGGGTGTATTAAGGACTCACATTGTCTCTTCTAGGCTCTCAGGTTACATAGTGAAACAGGGGACCCGCCCACCAAGGAAGAGGGAGAAATTGGATTTTTCTTTTTTTTTAATTGAAAGGAGCAGAAAGTGGGGCAAGGGAAGGGTGAGAGTGGTTAAAGCTGTGGGTGAGTAGAAAACCTCACCTTGAGAAAGAGGAAATGCACCAGACTGTGTGACTGAGTCCTCTGCCTCGTGTGGCAAATCGCAGAACTAACAGCCCTTTGCACTGCACTTCAAAGGAAAATCTTATATAGGTCAACACAAGTAGCTCTAGTCCAGCATGTACACTTTAACAGCACACAATTATGGCACTGTTCAAATAGGTTTATGTCACTTTGTTCCTTGGTAATGAGTGTTGTCTTGAGAAATTCAAGGACGAATATTTGAAATAAAAAAAAACACTTTAAAACATTTTTTGTTTTGTATCATGCAGCTTTGATACATTTTGTAATACATTTCTGATTCAAGAGATGGAATATGGACGTAAGTCAAGATGGAATGGAATATGGACATAACTTTACGAGACAGAGGGTTGAATATTGATATTAATCAATAGATTTCATCTGTCCACATGAGGCAATAGATTCATTTTTTTGGACCATAAGCGGCCGGGTCAGGTCAACATATTTCCTTGGGGATGTAATTCCCAAGATCTATGCACATCTATTGAGCCTCTTTGTGGTTTCAGTAGGAGGCTGAAGAAGACTGGGGGCAGTTTAAGATTTCACTAATCTCATGTCCCACATCTTTTCCCTAAATCTGAGCAATCTTGCGTTATTTGCCTTTAGACATCCAGCTGTTTGCTTATTACTGTTCTATTACACACGTCATACATGAAGCCAGTTTATTTAGTTGCAATTTACTGAAAAAACCTAATTCTGTGTTGGCTATTTTTAGTTCACTTACGATTCCATTTGATGCCTGCCTTAATCAGGATGTTATAAAGCATTATAAGTTATCAGATATGATTGTTTAATACTGTTATATTACACTCTGTATACATCAAGCTAATTATTTCAAATAGCATGACACACAATTCCATTTGATGCCTGCCCCAATCAGTATGTTATAAGCCATTATAGATTCAGATATTGTCGCTTACTACTGTTGAATTACACACAGTATACTTTGAGCCAACTGTTTTAAAAAGCATTACAGTGGCAAATGCTTTGAATATAGGCAGCTCTGTCCAGTGGACTCACAATTCTATTTGATGCCTTCCCCAATCCATTTCACAGCAGAGCTGAAATCTTTAAGAATTAAATTTCTGCCCCAGAAGAGGAGATCAAAACCACATTTTTCCTCTGGAGTTCGATTAATGAGAGACTTTAGGCCCAAATGAAACAGACAGAGATTTGGTTTGGTCCAATTATAGACTACTGAGAGCCCCAGCATGGAGGAGCATGAGATTAGGGCTTTAGGAAATGTATAACTCCACCCAGCCAAATTAGATATGCTTTTGAAAGGGGCTTTTTTCCATCTACTTTGTGAGCTGAGCATTATTTCCCTTCACTGAGGGAATTCTAAAAACGAAAACAGTAGAACTTGAGGGAGTTTATTCATTGTTCACACACATGGCTCCCTTAACCCGACCACAAATATATGTATATGTGTATATGTACATACACTTATAAATGTTAGTCCATGAAATAAAATTTCATGATCCAGTTTATTGCGGAGGCATTAATGCCACATCTTGAGCCAAGGGGTTATTGTAATTTTATGATCCACAAGAGCTGTAAAAAATAGCAGGGTGATAATTATTCTTATAATATTTGAAACATTGCAGTCAACTCACATTACAGCAATGAATCACTGGAAATATCAGCTGTTAGTGTAGATTGCCATAAAAGAAGACATGGAGTCATGTGGAATGACATGTAGAATTGTGCTTTATTCTGTAACAGCAATATTGATCGTATGATCATAACTGGCATTGCTATAAATAGAAATCGGACATGATGATCCTTTCAGTAGGCTCCGCCCCCTTCTCTTCCACAATGACAATGGCCACAGTACATCTATTGGTGAATTTCGCTCGTGGCTGTGTCTCCCTGCTGTGCTTTGCTGTGGTGAAAGGTACTTCCCATCTCCATCGGTGAGAGAGCGGCACTGGAACCGCACCAATCTGATGGGGATTAGTGTGCCACGGCATTAGCGCTCACAGAGTTTTGATAACAGATCAAAAACCAGAAGAATAAAAACCATGAATAAATAAATACATTTAAAAAATAAACAGGTAAACAAACACCTGGGCTGCTTGGGGGAAATGAGGGATTTAGGCAAACAAAACAGGGGGCAACCATTCATTATGAGAGCCAGGAGGCAACATTCACAGCCTTTTTTCCCTCCAAAGATGTGAGAAAGCAGCTAAGTTTATTGGAAATATAATACTTCAGCCATCTCCCAAGGTTTGCATGGACCCCCTTCCTGTCCTTCCCCCAGATGGCTTTGTCATTATCTTCCCTGGGAGACATGTCGTGCATGTGTCTGTGGGTGTGAGGCTCTTTAAGCAAGCACGCGGTGAGCACATTGGGCCAGCTGATGTTATGGTGCTACTATCTGTACCATGCAGCCTAGTCATGTCACTGTCATCACCCTCCCCCACCCCTCCACTTAAACACGCCCACAACCCCGCCACATTGCTCCACACCCCCACCCCTACCCCTACCCCCCCATGTCCCCTGGCTTCATCAACAGAATTATTCCACCTCGCCTCTCTTTGTTCAAGAGGATTAATCCATGTCCTCCTCGCCTTCTGATGGCTCCTAGCAGGGATATACTCACCGACCCCTCGCTCACAGGACCATATGTATCAATCTTTGTGTACAACTTGCCATAGGAACATGTGTACGTAGATTCCCACGATTTGCATACGGAGGTTTTTCGTCAGAGTTATCAAACACCGTGTACGCCTGATTGTCTTCATAAATCTGAGCATAAATTAAATCAGCATGAGATTATGTGCACATGAACGCGCTTAACGTCCACTCCCACAATTGATCTTATATGAACCGAGACACGCCTTTAATTAGTCGAATTAGCATATTAGCAAGAGCCCAGGTAAATCAGTGAAATGAGATTGATGTTGAGGATCAATGGTAGGACGTAAGAAAAGAAATTATTCGGACACAGAGATAGAGGTGATGGTTGATGAGGTGGAGAGGAGAAAAAATGTCCTTTTTGGAGGCCAGACTAGTGGCATTTCAAATCGATGGAAAAATGCGGAGTGGCTCAAAGTGGTGACTGCTATGAATGCACTTTCACTGCAGGATGAAAAAGAAAAGCAGAAATAGGCATAGCAGGATGATAATCTACTGTATTACAATACAAAAAGATTTGCCCCCTCGCCATTTTTAATTGCCCCTCTCAGTCACTTCATTCTGGCGCTGGGACTGGCGTGATAACACTCATCAATGATTGACGCAAGACCCATTTACTTGCATCACCGTTAGTTCCTCTTGGTGTCGCCAATCTGCAAATTACAAATTTTATGCATACGCCACCTCGCGACCATGTGCAGAGGTACGCATGTTTTCCAAAAATTAATTCTGCTCTGCTGCTTTGCCAGTCACCTTGATTATGCGTGATGGTGAGGTCCTTGGGCTGTATCCTCAAGAACCAGGGAGAAACCAGCTGAGAGAGTACCGCCAGACACATTACTGCTGCTCAGCCACATAAAATACATAAAAAAGCTGTCAAACAGCATCTTCTAAATAGGCAGACTATGTGAACATATGTTACAACAAAAGGCATGCATTTTCATAGAAATCAACATCAAACATATTTTGACACAAAAGTGCCTGATACCTGCGTTACTATGACTATGTGACTATGACCATGTGCAATCAGTACTGAGAAACAAGCCCTATATTGTCTCTAGGAATCATTACCAGTATTCTGGTTTTTATATACATATCTTCCATATTGCTTTGATATTATCAGGCTTTCTTTTTCCTTTAAGACTGTGTTATCCATGTAGTTAATCCCCCTGCAGGGGAGGCTTTTATTTTCTCTGTGAGTTCCAAAGCATTTATTAGTTTCCCTGCTTTGTATTTGTGAGGAGACAAAGGGCTCTGGAATGCAATATAGTCCTGTGATTCCGCTATCCTCAGAAAGACAAAAATAAAAGGTGTTCTTACCAACAGCTGATTATTATTATTATTATTATTATTGTTGCTGTTATTGGTCTGTTGTTTACTAAGAAAGACATGATATCTGTACATGCTAGCTGCAAACATATGGGAGACTTTTATCATTCATAAGGGATATGTTCTAGAGACCTCTGAAAATGGAGAAATCCACCAAACTATGCAGTACCAACAATAAAAATTCATGTTCCAAGGGGATTTGTTCTCCACATTCTTAGTACATAAATATATGTAATACATAATGTAAACATAATGCAATAATGCATCAAGCAAGTGATAAATATGTGTTTATACCTGTCGTCTGCCATCCCAATTAAGGCACTACTGTTACAACCATATACAAGGTGTAAAATTAGATAAGAAAGTGTGGGTTGGCACAGCACATTGCGGCTTGGGAACAGAGACTGAGCTGGGAATGTGGGCTGCTGCCTTGCTGAGAACGTTCAAACCCCAAATCTGAAACCTGTCAATGCTGAGACAGCTTTTTGATCGATACTCTGTTGGTTTCACCACACATGATGGTGACACAAACCCATCAATCAGGTTACTGGGCCTGTGTATTTGGTTATTTGAAATATGAGATTCAAAATGATATCCAATTGCATTTATATTTCATCAAAAAAAATGCAGTCACATACAAAATGACCTTGCAAATGAAATGTTTCAGATTATTGCCTCTTTCAAATCTACAATCTATTTGTTGGTTTGTTCTTTCTCTTGTTCAGAAATGTGAAGCATTATCCTGCACAGCTGTTTGTATGATTCATGAACAGTCAGCAGACCTCCCATTTGATTATTGTGTGAAAAGAAGCATATCAGAGTCAAATAGCATATCAGATTTCATCACTGCAAAAGCTCTATTAAAAAAAAAAACAAAAAAAAAAACAGGAGGCTGTATTACAGCATCAACCATCATAATTCCAGAGCCAGCTTTACTGCCTTCAAGTAGTTGAATTGCCAACATTTTTGTTATGTTGGATTGTGAAAACTGAATTCATAAAAATTCAATACTTTCTCTCCTCCAGTGGTGTCTCTGCATTCATGCTGATTCCTTAAACTTATCTTAATAAAAACTAAATAATACTAAAAATTATGTTGGAGTCTATTCATGATTTCTCAAATTTAGGCTGTCATCATCCTCATTTAATTGTTTCACTTGTGAATTGTGCTTGTGGACTATAGGAGAGTGTGATAGGGTGTTAGCTTTTAAAGGAAATTGCTGTAGGTAGGTATAAACTGTACTCTGTGTGTGAATGTCTATGTGTTAACTCAATGAAAATATTCTGAACAAAAGTATTCATTTTGCCTCTAGCAAATATGCACCTTTTTCACACATTACTGAGATCATGACTATTTGGGAGACGCTAATGGCTCAATTTGTCGGGGCTCAGTCAGGGACTCAGGCGCGGACCACGGGAGCTTCGGGTTCCAAGCGTCCTTAACGGAATCGTCAGGCAGATCGCTAATCAGAAAACAAGCAGGGTCGAAAACCGGGAGGCAGTCCGTGGACAGAGCGAGGATCGGGAAATCGGAGCAGGCAAGGTCGGGGAACCGGACAGGCAGGCAACGAACGAGGCAAGGAGGCAGGCAAAAACGAGGTCAGGGTACAAGCAGGGTCGAAAAACAGGAAACAGGCAGACAGAAGCATAAAGCAAACACCGGGGACGAAACAGGAGAAAAACACTGTGACGAACTAGCAACAGGACAGGGAAAAGCAGGGAACATATAGGGCAAGGCTGACGAGGGGATGGAAAGCAGGTGTGCAGGCAATCAGGCGGGCGGAGACCGGGCGGGGAGCGGGGCAGGAAAAACACAAGGAAAACAAAAGCACGACAGCTAAGGAGGCGGAGCACTGACAGTACCCCCCCCTCTACGGACGCCCCCAGCGTCCTAGCGGGTGCGCCAGGATGCCGGCGGTGGAAGTCCCTGATGAGGGCAGGATCCAGGATGTCCCTGGCAGGGACCCAACACCTCTCCTCGGGGCCGTAGCCCTCCCAGTCAACCAGGTACTGGAGTCCGCGCCCCCGTCGCCGAACCTTAAGCAGGCGGCGCACAGTGTACACCTTGGTCCCGTCGATCAGGCGAGGAGGTGGAGGAGCCCGCGGAGCCGGGCAGAGGGGGCTACGGACGACGGGCTTGATCCTGGAGACGTGGAAGGTGGGATGTATGCGGCGGAGCGAGAGCGGTAGCTTAAGGCGGACCGCCGCGGGACCGATCACTTTGGCAATAGGGAACGGCCCGATGAAGCGAGGAGTGAGCTTGCGGGAGTCTGTCCTGAGGGGAAGATCCCTAGTGGAGAGCCACACCCGCTGACCCAGGCGATAGCGGGGGGCTTTGGAGCGGCGGCGGTCGGCGAAGCGCTTAGTCTGGGCTGAGGCTCGCAGCAGGGCGAGCCGCGCACGCCTCCAGGTGCGGCGACATCGCCGGATGAACGCAGCTGCTGAGGGGACGCCGACCTCCTCCTCCTGGGCTGGGAACAGGGGGGGCTGGTAACCTAGACAGCATTGAAAGGGAGACAGTCCTGACGACGACGAGGGCAGGGAGTTGATGGCATATTCAACCCATGGCAGTTGCTGGCTCCATGCCGACGGCTCTTGGGAGGTGAGACACCGCAGCACAGTCTCCAGTTGCTGGTTCGCCCGCTCGGCTTGGCCGTTGGACTGGGGGTGGAACCCGGACGACAAACTGACTGTGGCGCCCAGCAGCCTGCAAAAAGCCCTCCAGAAGTGAGAGGTGAACTGGGGACCCCGATCAGACACCACGTCAGTGGGCAGCCCGTGCAGCCTGAACACGTGGTGTACAAGCAGTTGGGCGGTTTCTCTGGCAGAGGGGAGTTTGGGGAGTGGGACGAAGTGGACGGACTTGGAAAACCGATCAACGATGGTGAGGATGGTGGTGTTACCATCAGATGGGGGCAGACAGGTGACGAAATCCAGCGCGATGTGGGACCAGGGTCGTCGGGGAACCGGCAGGGGTTGCAGCAGGCCAGCAGGTGGCTGGTTAGAGGTCTTGTTCCGGGCGCAGACCGAGCAGGCAGAAACAAAGCTGCGGACGTCCTCTTTAATGGTGGGCCACCAGAACCGCCGACTGATGAACACCGCCGTACGTCGGGCGCCGGGATGGCAGGCGAGTCTGGACGAGTGTCCCCATTGCAGGACCTGGGATCGGACAGAACGAGGAACGAAGAGGCGATTAGGGGGACAGGAGCTAGGACCCGGTTTGGTCCGGAGAGCGGCGTGGACGATGGTTTCGATGTCCCATTGCGCCGCTGCGACCACACATCGGGCAGGCAAAATGGTGCTGGGTTCCTGGATCTCGTCTGCTGGCGCGAACTGGCGAGACAGAGCATCGGGTTTCCCATTCTTGGTTCCCGGTCGGTAGGACAGAGTGAAGTCGAACCGGGAAAACAGCACGGACCAGCGGGCCTGTCGGGGGTTCAGACGCTTAGCCGACCTGATGTATTCCAGGTTCTTATGATTGGTCCACACCAGGAACGGCGTCTTCGCCCCCTCCAGCCAATGCCTCCACTCCTCCAGCGCCAGTTTAACAGCGAGTAGCTCCCGGTCACCGATGTCATAATTACGCTCAGAGGGTGAGAGACGGTGGGAGAAGTAAGCACATGGGCGGAGCTTGTTGTCAGAAGCAGAGCGTTGTGAAAGGACGGCCCCCACTCCCACGTCCGAGGCGTCCACCTCCACGACGAACTGTCGGGCAGGATCAGGCTGGGTTAGAATGGGCGCTGAGGTGAAGCGGCCCTTCAGGTTGCGGAACGCCTCCTCGGCTCCCGGGGACCAGGTAAAAGCCCTATTGACAGATGTCAAAGCAGTGAGGGGAGCCGCTACCGTGCTGTAATTCCGAATGAAGCGGCGGTAAAAATTTGCAAAGCCGAGGAAGCACTGCAGCTCTCGACGGGAAGTGGGGCGAGGCCACTCCTCTACTGCTCGCACTTTCTGCCAGTCCATTTGGATCTCTCCCGCTGTGATCACGAAACCCAGGAAAGAGACGGTCTTCCGATGGAATTCGCATTTCTCCGCTTTGACTTACAGGTGATTCTCCAGCAGGCGCTAGAGAACCCGACGGACATGCTGAACGTGTTCGGACAGGGAGCGGGAGAAGATGAGTATGTCGTCCAGGTAAACGAAGACAAACCGGTTCAGCATGTCCCGGAGGACATCGTTTACCAGAGACTGAAACACAGCTGGGGCATTCGTTAACCCGAACGGCATGACCAAATATTCATAGTGCCCGGATGGAGTGTTGAAGGCAGTCTTCCACTCGTCTCCCTCACGGATATGGACCAGGTGGTAAGCGTTGCGGAGGTCGAGTTTGGTGAAGACGGTGGCCCCTTGCAACGACTCAAAAGCAGTGGACAGGAGCGGTAGGGTTCGTACTGTCGGGGCTCAGGCAGGGACTCAGGCGCAGACCACGGGAGCTTCGGGTTCCAAGCGTCCTTAACGGAATCGTCAGGCAGATCGCTAATCAGAAAACAAGCAGGGTCGAAAACCGGGAGGCAGTCCGTGGACAGAGCGAGGATCGGGAAATCGGAGCAGGCAAGGTCGGGGAACCGGACAGGCAGGCAATCAAGCAAACGAGGCAAGGAGGCAGGCAAAAACGAGGTCAGGGTACAAGCAGGGTCGAAAAACGGGAAACAGGCAGACAGAAGCATAAAGCAAACGCCGGGGACGAAACAGGAGAAAAACACTGTGACGAACTAGCAACAGGACAGGGAAAAGCAGGGAACATATAGGGCAAGGCTGACGAGGGGATGGAAAGCAGGTGTGCAGGCAATCAGGCGGGCGGAGACCGGGCGGCGAGCGGGGCAGGAAAAACACAAGGAAAACAAAAGCACGACAGCTAAGGAGGCAGAGCACTGACACAATTTTGCACAAGAATGAAGATGGATTAAATGGACGCTCAAAAAAGGTTGCAATCACCCTGTCCTGGGCTCAAACTATACTTTCAACTGATTGCTTTCATGCCAAAGGCATTTCTCTTTTCACATTACTAAATTATGTCAGGTATCCTGAACGTTCAGCCTCCACCCTGAACTTGGTTTGATATGTGAGCAGATTAGGGTTTCTTCTCTCCCTGTAGATGCTCTTGTCAGTGTCCACTCCTCTTGATGTTCTGAAATGTCTCTTTCACCAGGTGTCTGCCAAATTTCTGTGAGCACGGAAGCCAGTGCTCTCAGTCATGGAGTACTTTCTACTGTAACTGTTCTGGGACAGGGCACATTGGAGCCACCTGCCATAACTGTGAGTCACTCCGGGGGCTCCCACTGCATTTCTGGTCCACTCCACACCCACCACACTCCCACCCAGGATACATCTCCCCCTCTACATCCATCAAACATCCATACATTCACTCCACCACCACCCCATGCTTGTCATGTATCAGTTTTCTTCCACTCCATGGCAACCTACACCTAAACTACACTTTCCTCATTCATCCTGTTCATCTTGCACCTGCCTTTATCCCATATCCATCAACACAAACCAAACCTATGTCCACCCCACCTGCTCTATACCCACCTATTACAGAACCTACACTCACCATACCCTATCCATAACCACCCTACCTACATCCATTTCACACCGTACCATCAATCCTCCCCCTCACCCAACACTTAACCTATACTTACTCCAGAGGCATCCTATACCAGTCCCACCCGACCTATGCCTTAACCCTACACCTATCTCCCCAAATGTACACCCCTACACACAACCTACACCCACTGTGCATCCATCTCACCTCCCTCTACACCCCTCTTACCTGGATACAGGTAGCCTATGTTCAGTTATTGTGCCCCATTTAAAGCTATGGCCACTGCTCTTGATACTATTGTAGTCTATATTCACACCTTTCTATAAGTGCTTTATTGGCTGACTATCCTGGATAAAAACAGGAAAAAAATAATTCTAACTACCATTATATTTCATCCTCAGTATTTGTATCAGAGACACTGCATAAGACTATAAAAGTGCTAATGTGTGAACTGTAACTCCAGTTGATATTCACAGCAGAGTTTGACAAGGCTAAAAATATAAAATATATATTTCTGAAATAAGCAAATGTATTAAGCTGTTTTCCTTGTCACAGTGTGTAAACTGTAATCCGTTGGTTTTCTGATACACATACATTTCATCAGATAGCATAATTATTCTTGAGGAACCTGCGCTACAGTGCATATTGGCTTTAGCTTTAATTGTCAATTGAAGCTCAGCGGTGCTATCTGTAAACAAAGCCGTGTTTTCTCAGTGCAGACCAGATTGAATAAACAGTAATTATAACTGTGCGCAACCATTGTCTCTTGCATACCACCAGTCTAATCAGCTTGAGCCTTGCTAATTGAATTAAGCTGCAGAAAGTTTTGTTTTCCAAATGGCAGATCTGTTTGGATTGTGCTTGGCTCACACAGGACTGAGTTTTATGTTTTGTGAGAAATGAGGATAGGGGCATGAATTTCTCCCTCCCAACAACACGCTTCATCTTCTGTGTAAAACGTCCCTCTCGGACCTCTCTCTCCTCCATGTGCTATATTCTTGCCCCCTCAGCCATATACGAGCCATCCTGTGAATCCTACAGACAAACCGGGAGCGCCTCCGGCCACTTTTCCATAGATCCTGATGGGAGCGGCCCCCTGAGGCCAACTCTGGTATACTGCAACATTACAGGTGAGTGCTTTGCCCCCAAACCCGTTCTTCAACCTTTCTTAGCCCTGAGCTTCTTGCTGTCAATCACGAGAGCGTCTTAGTAGCATTCAGGCAAGAGAGTGCTAGGTTCTCTCGTTGGCTCAGGGGACAGCCACACAGTAATACAGCATGGTACTCTGGTTATTACTGGTATTGCTTTTATTCTAGGATATTTTTCTGGGTGTTTCAGGAATATGCGCTGTCCTCATGCAAGTCACAGCAGTGCTCCCTGCTGCTGGACCAAAAATGTTTCTATGTTTGCTGTCTACAGGTTTATGTTTTGGGGCAGCTCTGTCTCTCTTACCCCCTTACCCATTAGCCCTATAAACGCACCCCCAACCCCCCCCGCCCCCCACCCCCTTGTGCTGTCTGGCCTGTCACAGAGATAGATGGGGACAGCATATTGTCTCCCTGCAAATGGGACACATTAGGTGGCAAAGGGACAGCTGGGACCTAGCTATGCGCTGACACGGAGATAGGCCCGTTAATCAGAGTGCGCTACCTTCAGGATAAGGATTGATAACCCCAGGCCAAGCAGGATGCGAACAGGAGAGACGGCCACATTTAGCCCGAAATGCCCATTTTGGGCATCTGCGGTCGGGCTCCTCCCAGTGTTGCATTAGAAGGGTGCCTATGGAGTGACTCGCCGATGATCACAGCTGTTTATTTCCCGTGAAAATCCTGGGGTGCCAGTGTGCATGGACGGCCGTGACTGACCTCAATTAAACAAGCTGCTCCACATGCAAATCCCGCCGGGCTCAGCATACAGAGGCTTAAATGATCACAAATCGGGATTTAATTTGCCGAGAGCTGGGGTAAACACGAAGGGGGGCCCTTCACACTGCAGTACTTCCTCTTTATTTTCGGGATGACTGATAAGTAGCCCAGTGTTGTGAGGAGGAAATGAATTTGATTTTTTGTCTCAGTTTAATTGCACCCTTCCCGCTTTGATGCATGCACACTCTACTCCCACCTTTGGAGGTGAGATTTTTGTTCAGTCAGCTCTGAGTGAGTAAGTCTCTTTCTCTCTCTCCCTCTCTCTCTGTCTCACATGTTTTTTGACCTCAGAGGACCGAGTGTGGACCGTGGTCACCCACAACGGCACAGATGCAGTCAGAGTGAGGGGCTCCACGCTGCTCAGACCCTACATCACGAGCTTCAACTACAGCGCCACACCTGAGCAGTTGCACACCCTAGTGACCGCATCTGAACAGTGTCAACAGGAAGTGGTTTACCGCTGTAGAAAGTCTCGCCTCTTCAACACCTGGGGTAAGCCTATGCTCTTTAGGCCTATTTTTGTGTCATGAATGGATGCAAACAGGTGTGTTTTAGAGTTTCTTATATGTTTTTACTAATTCTGGTTCCTAACTGGATCACATTAAATCAGTATTGACTGGGGATGGACTCAGAGACCTGTAACCTGTACATTGGAGATCTTAGGGCCAGCCAAGAACTGCTAGGTGGGTTTCCTGCCTGTATGAAGAAAAGAAGACTTAATGGTTTGAATCAATCTGAGCAAAATACATTGGACCATAGCAATATGGCCATGCACAGTGTTGGGCTGGGGTACACTCCCTCAGTTACATATTTTAGAAGCAGCTGTTCAATGAACAGCCATGTCTAACAGCAAAGCAATACTCTGAAAAAATCCTGCTTCTCTACATGGGAAACAGGTCATGACAAGAGTGTAGGAGTAGGGAATGGAACATTTAACCAGAGAGCTGCAGGGTCAAATGCCAGGTGGGGTACTGCTTTTGAGCATTTGAGCAAGGCATATAAGCTGAAATTGCTTTGTGAATATCTACATGTCTAAATGAATAGTATGTGAGGAAGCCTGCTGTGATCAGTTAATATAAACTATGATTTTCTCCTCAGCAGCCAAGCTTTTATTGAATATAAATGAAGGTTAATGTTAGTAAGCCGGTCACTAAGGCTTTTTATCAGTAACCAAACCTCATTTCAGTGATCATCATGTTAAGGTTACATGCTCAGTTCAGCTCTCACCATCAGTCTCACCAACAGATGGTTTGACATTTCTTAAATGTCTATTAATTACACTGGATGCACTTCATTTATAAGCATGTCAAATACTAGCCTTGAAACAGTATGGATTTGCCTGGTATCTTCAAGTTCAAGTTCAAGTTCAAGTTCAGAGTTTATTGTCATATGCTCAGTAAAGAAACAACTTCCCTGTACAATGAAATTCTTCCTTTGGCTTCCACTTATGAATGCCATTAAGAGTAAAACGCAAGAAAACACAAGAATTTAAAAAAGAAAATATATAAAAAAGGTCCGAGTGTGTAAGAAAAAAAAAAAAAGGATATATACATTAAATGTGCAAAAAGGACATCAGTGCAGTGTAGGATGCGCAATGTTGATGCAATGTCAGTTCCATTCCATTGCACAGTTGGTTGCGGTGTGGGTGTGTATGTGTGAATGTATGGGCTAGGCCGGGGAGGTGTGTATTTGTGTATTTGACCCATTCAAGAGTCTGATGGCTGTTGGATAGAAGCTGTTCCTTAGTCTGGATGTTCTGCATTGCCAGAGGGTAGAAGTGTGAACAGTTCGCACTGGGGGTGGGTGTAGTCCCTGACACTGGAGCAGGATCTTTTGTGGACTCTTTGATGATAGATGTTCCTGATCCAGTTGAGCGCATCCTAGTCTGTTAATGAATATGAGATGTTTCTGACTACTTCTGAAGTTATCATTGTCTTGTTTGGTTTTTTTTTAGTAAGTGCATTTAAATTGAATATGCAAGAATCTGATGTCTCACTCATGTTTGGCCAAATATTGCTGCAGGCTGAAATTATTTAGAGGCAAGATATCTCCTGAGTTGTAGTTTCAACCCGGTATAATCAAACACAACATTGTTTGACTAAATTGAAGCTGTTGTTTTGTATACTATCAAATTTCCAATGCTTAAATGACACTGCTGGTAATTAAATTTATGTTACCTCATCACA
The DNA here is from genome assembly GCF_013368585.1 of Megalops cyprinoides. NCBI lineage: Eukaryota > Metazoa > Chordata > Actinopteri > Elopiformes > Megalopidae > Megalops > Megalops cyprinoides. Next base: position 5,030,309 of record NC_050593.1, read on the forward strand.
GCTTCAATAGGATGGGTATGCCTGTGCAGTGTCTGGGTGCAGGCAACAGTAGAAAAGTACCACCCCTCACTGAGTCTGTTGGTTTAATGGGACCGGGAAACATTAAATGCTGTGGCTGAAGGTGTTCCCATTGTTAATGTCTCATTTTGAAAATGTTTCACTCAAATAGAAGAGAAATTTGATGTGAACAGTTTATTGATGATGTGACTTACACAGGGTTGGGAGGGTTACTTTTAATATGTATTCCACGACAGATTACAGAATACTTGCCCAAAAATGTAATTTGTAACGTATTCTGTTAGATTACTGACTGTAAGAAACATAATCGTAATACTTTGGATTACTTTCTGAACACTGTGTTTTTAATTTTTAAAAGTATGTAAGTAAAAGTGTCAATGTGGCATATACTGGTTGGGTGATTCTCACAAACTACGTCCAAGTGATGTCAAAATGTAAATACCTAAACATTTCACATGAAAAAAAGACATTTCATGAAAGGACATGCTCCAGTATAATTCATCCGACTAAGGTTCTGAATGGTTATTTTTAGAATGTTCACTTAGCATTGTTGTAGCTAACATTTTTGCACCTGCATGTTGTCTATGGGCGTTTCATTGCAGTTTCTTCAGCGTTGTAAATGTTAATTCAAAAACTGTACATTACATGAAAATGATTTAGAAAAGACACAAGCCACCCTAAATACATTGTGAGTGAGAAAGGAGTATCTTAACAATTTAATGTATAATATGCATAGCATAAAATTGTTGGAGTAATTGCAGTTTTGAACATGTGAAATGTCACTTGTCACTGTATCTACTCATTAGCTAGTTAGCTTTAATACTATACCTACTTGCATACTAGCTAGCTGAATAGCTAATCCAGTGCAGCCAAACTATGTAAGATAGCTAGCCAGCGATCAATATTAGGTTAAATAATGAAAAAGAGAACTTATGCTTCTTCAGGTTAGAGGTCAACCCTTTTGAAGCGGATAGCAGTTTGGTTGCTGGGAAACACAGCTTGCACTGTACTGTTATGTTGCGACCTTTGCCAAATTTGAATGGTAAAATGGTCCCAGTATTTCCATGACATAAACGTGTTGTGCTGGTTGCTTTCTGTCTCACTCTGCATTCTACTGTCTTGTGAGTCAGTCAGGCTGCACACTTTTTTTTTCATGAGGTGCATATGGGAGATACACCCCAGAGTTGCCTATCATTGGATAGATTTTCCAACCGAATAAACATTAAATGAAAAAAATAAATGGAATTAAATGAAAAAAATCCAATGTAATCCCTTCAGTAATCTAAATATTTTTTTTTTAAATGTAACTGTAATTTGATTACCATCAATTTAAATGGTAACTGTAACGGAATACAGTTACTCATTTTGTATTTTAAATACGTAACGCCGTTACATGTACTCCGTTACTCCCCAGCCCTCTACTTACAAGGGGACGACACAATTTGCTCCAGATTGAGTCAACACAAACTTCAACAAGGATTGTGTTTCTAGATTTTTTTAGAAATGCCTTTATCCTGTAGTATACTCATTGGAGAAGTTCATGGATAGGTTGCAGGAAGGAACACATGGCACAATATGAAAAGCTAACATTAGTTGAGAAAAGTCGGGCATGCAACCCTGGGGCTGCAAGTTCACAGCCTCTGCAGACAGCGGAGCTCCATTCAAAGGCCCTTTGGAATGTGCCAGCTGCAGAGTGCTTCTCTGCAGAAAAGTGAAAAAGTGAGACAAGACCATGGCAAAATGACACCACACACCTCCTCAGCATGTACCAGGTTTCTTATGAAAAGGATTGGTCAACCTGTTGTAATAGAAAATGTAATACCAAATGTCTCTCTCTGTTTCACACCTGAAGAAAGAAGACAAAAACAGTGTGCATGTATGCCGTCATGCAGGGCGTTAAAGGGATGTCCCAGGAATCCAACTCCTCTCGCTTTCCATAGACTGAGACCAAGTGACATTCATGTCACTGCTTTCCAAACACTTGCAATCTGTGACGAGTCATCGCCACATGCTTCTCTTGCGATGCATGCTGTGTGAGCACTGACAAACAAGCAAGTCTGCCAGCACCTTCATTAGCTCAGATCCTGTAAATAGTACTTTCAATTAAAATGCACAAACAAATAGAATGCATGAAGCACTTTTGGCTACACTGAGAGTATGAAAAGTGCTGTACACATAAAGTTTATTATTATTATTATTATTATTATTATTATTATTATTAAGTACTTCTAATATTGCAGAACCTTCAGAGTTTCACTGATGGAGATGAATATCCTGGTCCTCACTGCATACAGGTAAAGTTGAAGATGAAAGATGAAAAGCTTTAAACTGATGAAAAGCTTTAAACTGACACCCATTTAAAAACTAGTCTTACATGCTGATTTATTTATTTATTTATTTATTAAAAATCAAATAGTCTCTAAGAAAAACATAGTAGACCTTTTATAGTGGAACTTTTTACCCTTTTTTTTTTTTTTTTTTTTTTTTGTCTGGTGTAAGCACATCTCCTAAACCTTGCTTTCAATACAGGTAAATGCCCAAAGGGCTCTCTATATGTTATATATACATAACAGGTAGACAAAATAATGGAAACGCCAAACAATACATGAATATTTATTAAATAATCAGGAGTTAGGCTACCCTTTGCCTTCAGAACAGCTTTAGTCCCTCTCGAAATGCTGTTAAACATGTCTTAAAAAGTTTCTAATGGGACCATTCTTCAAGAAGGAATTGTCCAGTCCTTTGAGAAATGACAACAGTGGAAGTCTACTCTGCACTCAGTGTTCCGGAGCTTCCTATAAAGCTGCAATGATATTTAGATCTGGTGATTGAGGAGGCAATGGTAGGTGTTTGACTTCATCTTGGTGTTCATGAAACCACTCTTGAATCTGTTTAGCAGTATGTATGGTGGCATTATTATTAGCGCTGTTTGGTCATGATTTTCGATGCTTTTCTCCTTGATGCCTATATATACATGTAGGTAGATATAATTTTGCCATATCTGTGACTGCTGCACCTGCAATTTGGAGACAACTATTTGACTCCTTTTCAAAGCCAGTGTCTCATGTTGTGTGAGAAAGTGACATATTAAAAGTACTGATTTTAAAATATATTTTATAGCATTAATACAAAAATATTTGTAGACCCCGTTTTATCTGTGATTTAGTTACTTCAAAATGCAAGTCCTTTTCATTTGGTGTTTCCATTATTTTGTATACATATATATATATATATATATATATATATATATATATATATATATATATATATATATATATATATATATTGATAAATATATTTTATATAAGGTTCAGTTCCCTATTGGGCCTCTGCCATTTTGCCCCTGAGCATAGTACTTAACCTGAGATATCCAGCTGAATATCTACGGAAAGGTCCAGTAAGTGGAGACAAGGTATAACCAGTGTTGTAGGTATAATTAGAGGTAGTTTTAAAAGACATTGCTGGGTGCATAGGAACCTTAATAAAGCTGGAAACCTACAGATGGCAAGATCTCTAATTCCTTTATTGGTACCTTGAAGAAATGACCCTTAGACAAATCTTTATGGCTCAATAATGGATTCAGCCAGCTGTCTCAAATCACCTATTGGCAGAGCTGAATCCAAGCGGCAGCACAGTCTAATTCAGGAAACATCTTGTATAAAACAAGCCATCGGCCTGTTCAAAGCTTGATGGAGCCGAAAGCAAACCCTGAGTAAATACCATATTCAGAGGAGTCGTCCACAGTTCCAGGCTACAATTTGCTGTAATTGCTAAGTGTACGTGGGCTATGTTGTTAATTTTGGCCCCTGCACAAGCACTTCTCTCTGATTTGAAATGATGTTTCATTTCAGAGGGGCACCTCCCACGAATAATTGTTCCATAGGGGTGGTGGATAATTTTCAATTTAAGAAAGCGGCTTTTGAAATTAATCTCATAACTTGCAACAAATGTGCCACTCACCATAGCAATTACCTTAATTTATATAGTGGCTTTCCGTCAGTCAAACCGCCACGGATGGAAGAGCATGTGGGTGCACGGTTTATTTTTATTCAATGCTCACCCAGGCTGACATCAAACTCAAGCTGATTTTAAAAGCCTAAATAAGTTGTTTGCTTTTAATTTCTGTAGGCTAATTTTCACAGAATTTCAAACACCCTCACAACCCTTGTGAATATCAAATGTTTCTCACTGTGAGCAGCGCAATGAAGTTTCACTTTTTCAGACACACACACACACACACACACAGACACACGATGTGACAAAGAATGTGCTCTATAAGCAGGTACCTACAGAGGTGACAGAGGTGACACACCGTGCACCCAGACACCTGCTATGAAAACAAGCACAAATTTAAAGGAGACAACTATATGTTTGTTTACTTGTTGAAAAAGTTGGATGGTCTGTGTACCCTTCTCTCACTTATTGCTATACTGTACCCAATGCAAAAGGCCTACTCTGTTGAAAGGCTTTCCCCCTCAGCAATGCCACGCTAACACAAGTGTAGCGGTGCCATTTCTTCACCCCATGGTAACAATAGTGACATGCTGTGTTTCAGATGGGACCCCCCTGTCCTGGTGGACAGACAGGACCGGGGAGAGGCGTACTTACTGGGGGGGCTACCTGCCCGGGGTTCAGCAGTGCTCCTGCAGTCTTGATGGAAACTGCATTGACATGAACTACTTCTGCAACTGTGACGCTGACAAGGACTCCTGGTAAACGGACTCTCTCTCCCTTCCTGTTTCACATGTCTTCCTTCCTGTTTGGACATCCTCTTTCCTGTTTGTATGCCCTTTGCCTCCCAACAATGCTTACACTGATCTGAGAGTTTACAAATAATAAAAACCTGTTTGGCTTCAATATGGTTACTGTTGCTATGGTAACTGCACTTCCCCTATACATTGTAAATAGCAAATTCCCTCTTCTTTTCCCTGTGACTCTTAAAAAAGTGACATGCTATAACCTGAAACCACTGCTTTTCCTGTCGTATTAAGACTGCCAGTTTCCACACGTGTGCAGTAATGGTCAGAGTTAAGAAACTAACAATCAGAAAAACACAATTCATATGTATGTACATGCAGAGGTGGAAACCCCGGCTTCAGAAAGTAGAAGTCCTGCCACATATTTGTTCCACCCTGCACTACACCAGCTGAATTTAATTAGCACAACTCTTCAGCAAGGTAGAGGAGCTAATTAGTGAAATCACCTTGTTTAGTGAATGGCTAGAACAAATACATGGTAGGACTTTTACTTTCTGAACCCGGGGTGTCCATGTGAGTGTGCATGTGAGTTCCACAGACTGTCAGATGGCCCAGTGTTCAACTAATGTCATCTGTCGGTAAACAATGCTTTCTATCCTGTTTGTACGGCCTACTTCCTGTTTGATGTCTTCCTTTCCGTGTGCTATCTGTGTTTGCACATTTGCCCTCCAATTTGCTCACCCTCCTGTTTGCATACTCTCTCTGCTAACCTGTATATTGGCCTCTCTTCTGAGCCTCTCAACCACTTTTCCCATGCAACCTTTTGACCTTTTTGAGAAGCTTCAATGCCTACCCTATATTAGATGAGGGCAGTTTGGTACACCTACATTAGCTTATTAATTTGTCTGCTAAATAAATAAATGTAAATGTAAATGTAATTTGCAACAGCACAGTTAGCTTAGCCTGATTTAACCTGTCAAGTTTACTTGTGCATTTTAGTTGCCTTCTTTTTTAAAATAAACATTCCTGAAGAGCCCCATTTCCTCTGAAAGCTAAAACAGATATGCAAATGGTTGTGACTGCAAGGTTTGGCTCCAGGGTTATCTACAGGGTGTTTGCAATGATCTATAATAACTGAGGGGGTATTCCTGTGGGAATACTGTACTAAGTAAAGAGCCATTCAAGTTCACCCACAGAGCACAGCACCCATCTCGTACAGCCACTGCAGAAGAGAGAACTCCTGAAGATACTGACTGGCATGGGGACATGGGTAAAACACCAGAAAAGCTGTGTTTACCATTTTATTAGTGATTTTGTACTAAAATGCATGCTGTATATATCAGGGTGCTGTGTTACGCTTTGCTTAGCACTCTGTGGAAGCTGTACTGCGCAGTGTTGCTATGGGAAATGGAGAGATGCCAGGTAATTTCTGAAGAATGGATGAAGGGGAAACGATCAATACATCAGTCAGATGCTTTCTGTTTGCAGGTTGAATGACACCGGGCTTCTCTCTTACAAAGACCACTTGCCACTGAATGAAATTGCTATTGGGGACACAAACAGGACAGGCTCTGAAGCCATCTACAGAATTGGACCCCTCCGTTGCTATGGGGACAGTAGGTGGATTGTTGGTTTTTGATGGAGAAATCATTGAGACCACAAAGATTTGTTTCCTCTCACTTTAGCTGCTGTTTCATCCTTTCAATTAATACAAGAAAATGTCAACATTTATCACCAACAATGGAAAGGGTCTTCTCTGGTTGGAAATGTTTTGAAAATGAAGTACAAACAAGTGAAATATAAATGAAATCATTAATATGAAATCAGTTAATATGTGGTATCATCATTCATGTAAGAAGGCGGCCTCATAAGATGAGTTTTCATTTTCACCCCTGCAGGGTTTTTATGGAATGCTGCATCCTTCTACCTGGCTTCCTCTTACCTCCACTTCCCCACTCTCCAAGGAGAGCTCAGCGCTGACATCTCATTCTACTTCAAGACCACCACACCCTCAGGAGTCTTTCTAGAAAACTTGGGAGTCAAGGACTACATTCGGGTGGAGCTGAGCTGTGAGTTCTGAGTCTCTGTGTTGGAAAACATAGGCAAAAAATAATTAATAGCAATGCTGGAATAAGAACAGATCAGTGCCCAGGTCAGCAATAACCAGACATTCAGTCCATGGTCTCTAAAAAAAATAATAATAATACATATGACACATACATATTATACGTAACTGTCAGGACTCAGGCAGGGACTCAGGCGCAGACAGGGGTGGAGGATGCACAAGGGATTTATTTCAATCTTCAGGGAGAATCCAGAAAATGAGGTCCAAACAGGCAATGTCAAAAACCAGGAAAGCGCAGCAGACGGTACAGAATCAGATCCAAGAAAACTCGTGGTCAGGAAACAGGCAAGACAGGCAGGCAGGCAGGCAGGCAGGCAGGCAGGCAGAAAACAAGACAGGCGAATGCTGGTCGTGACACAGATTAACTGAGACGAACTGGCAATAAGCTAGGAAACAGATGGGGTATAAATCTACACGTTAACAAGCAAATGAGACACAGGTGAAAAAGCGGGCAGGTGAAACAGATGAACAATCAAGCCACAGGTGGAGAAACAAGGGGTGGGGCAGGCAAATGAGAGCACTGAAAACAAAAGCACATGGCCGGGGAAAACAAAAACAAACCGGCTACGAAGCCACAGTACTGACAGTAACAATCAGTAGCAAACAGTATCTAATAAGAATTCTTTAGTATCATCGCATTAGCTCCCCTTTTGCCTTGCTACATGCGCAAAATGAGGTATAGTAAATTGGTGTAAACAGCAGTGGGGCACCCAGAGAGGGGTCTGAGTGTGACTCTTCATGTCTGTATCCTCTCAGCACCACTGTCTGTAACGTTCACCTTTGACGTGGGGGACGGGCCTGTGGTGCTCGTGGTGAAGTCCCATGTTCCCCTGAACGACAAGCAGTGGCACTATTTACGGGCAGAGCGCAACGTGAAGGAAGCCTCCCTGCAGGTGGACCGACTGCCCCTGCACTTCCTGGAGGCCCCACCTGACGGCCACTTCCGCCTGCAGCTCAACGGCCAGCTGTTCGTAGGTAGGGTTGGGCTTTTTTTTCTTATTGGTGCATGCCATGTGTTTCTATTGGCCAGCTGTGATTGGAGTTCTGTTTCCATTGGCTGTTGGGAGTGGCAACAATCATCTTTGATTGAAAATGTGAGGATATATCCCTTACCTTATTCTACCAATTTAGAAACAACAACAAAAAGGGCACAGCTGGCTTGTGTCATGTTTTTAACTAATAAAGGATTTTAAAACTTAAAACTTTCAACTAAACATATTGTATAGTTTCTGTAGTTTTTCACTAATATACCACAGCTTCAAATAAAACAATTTCTTCAGAATACAGAGTGGGTGAGCCAATCATTCACCTCCAACAACCACTGATTTTGAACCAATCAGTGTTCTTCTATGGTGCGAAAATTGTTCTAATGGCACCACATGGGTGCTTGAAAGGAACAGTAGTTCATGGTCGCTAATCATGGGGTTCCTGCAGCCTTATTCTCCTACTGTCACTGAACAGTGTAGTTCTGTGCAACCTGAGCTGGACATTTTACGGTTCTCCTTCCTCTCTGCCCCGGGGGTTTGGGGGCAACCTTGTTGCAGGAGGGACAGCGTCCCGGCAGAGTGGGTTTCTGGGCTGCATCCGGGCCCTGAAGCTGAACGGGCTGACTCTGGACCTGGAGGAGCGGGCCAGGACAGCGCCTGGGGTCAGCTCGGGCTGCCCCGGCCACTGTGGGAGCGACAGCCTCTGCCACAACGGTGGCCGCTGCGTGGAAAAGAGGGGGGGCTATGCCTGTGACTGCACCAACTCCGCCTATGGGGGGCCCCACTGCAAGAAAGGTGCGCCACCCATTTGGTGGACAACAGTGACCTCCTGCATGCGAGAACCTAGTCACACTTCAGGCACTGATGTATCAAGGGTATTACAGAATAGGCACTAAATTAGCTTTATTAACTTATTAGGTTTATTACTTTCAGAGCCCTTTGAAAATTATCTGGTAATAGCAGGTCAGACAGGATTAAGTTTAGCAATTAGCAGAACATTATGGAACAGAACAGATTACCACCCCCCTCCCCCCGATTTTTCTTATACTTATACATATGGATATGTATCATTCAAAAAGGCACATTATGCTGCTATCCACCCATTATGATTATGCCTTCACATGTTTTTCTAGGCTTTCTCTACCAACAATACAAAGCCAATCCTCTGGTAAAGCCCTGGCCCTTTCATTTTGATAATTTATTTTTAATTACACATTAATCTGATAAATTTGCCCACTATCTGGAAACTCTATATAACTTTGTCTTTTATTTATCAGAAGAATTCATTTTCATGTGTCTTAACCATTACTGAATAGAATATAAATGTTTTACTATGTTTGTACAAACTTTATAACATCTTTATAAATGTTATTGTGTGTGCTGAGGAATGCTTTCAGATGTCATGGAATGTACACTGTGCTGCCATTAAATAACTACATCATAAATTTCTCATTGAAATCTTTCAAGGCTGACATTTTTTCCAAAATGTTCAAACTTAACTCCAGTCATGGGCATCAGTTTGTTTTGAAAAGTACTGGGGACAACGACGGGTTCGACATGTTCACACCTTTTTAAAGTGGTGGGGACAAAATGGGCCACGACAAAACGTGGTGGGGACATGTCCCCAGCGTCCCCAGTGTAAATTACGCCTATGACTCCAGTAGTTTGTGGAGAAGACATACATCGAGTGGTAACTCTGTGGATTGGAACTTTGGTATTTAAAGTGTAATGAAATAAATTTGTGCAGATTTTTAAACAACTCCAATATACTTTCTTCATACTTTACTCTTGCACAACTAAGATGATGAATAAACATTTTACAAAAACCTCCATTAATGTTAACAAAAGGGTGAAGACAAAGTTTTATAAATGCTGAAAATCGCAATGCACTATGTTTTCAATGGACCTATATCAGGCTACCTAAGTTGAATATTGGACTATCCCTTGAACAAGTATGGCATCTGCAGCCTCTGGCATTGGGAGGAGACAGAGTTTAATTTTAGTTTCGTTAACAATGCATAGCCATAGCCATAGCCATAAGTAATGCTAACCAGTTACAATAGTCTGGGCAAGATTCACATGCCGGCAGAAAAGCTTAGGGTTTAACAGCTCTGTTCAGGAATCAGAAATGGGTTGAATTTGTCTCCTTCCTATTCTCATCATCGGCACTGGAAGAAGAATTTGAGGTCACCGGCTTTACCCGGCACTGATTGGATTGCACCAGTAAATGATCGAAGCCCCAAAGCACACGACACAGCTGTGGGGGGCCTTCTCTGCTTCGGCGGCTAAGGCTCATCTCCCAAAAACCACTCAGCCACAATTACTCAGCACTGGTAGTCGTTTATCCTGAGTCAGCGCTGCCTTCTGTATGTCAGGAAGAATAGCACTGCTATGACTCCACTGCTCCGACATCCCTCTCCTCCCAGCCTCTCTGCATTCTAATGAGATGACTCAATGCTGTCAATTTATCTGCTCAGGCTCTCAATACATGTGGGCTGCAGGGATAGGCTGTTTTCAGCCTAAGAATATGCTGTATGTGAGTCCGCTGCTGGATGACAATGATTAAATCAAATCCCTGTCTCATTCACTTGCATAAATGCATTGTTGTCAGATTTGTTATGATTGTGATTAGTGTTTGCTTTGATCCATCATTACGTTTGTTATACCTTTCATTTGCATGCAGATAAAAGGAGCCCAAACCAACAGCATATCCCAGAAGTCCCTGGAAAAAGGAAATGGCATTCCTGAGCTGACTCTCCCCTTTGATATGTTTGCCTCATCTCTTAGAGGTCTCAGCATTCTTCGAGAGGGGCTCCTCTGTCACCTACACATTCCGGGAGCCTTTTTCCTTCCTTCGGAATGAGAGCAGCCCATCCTCCGGGACCCGTGGTGAGGACACAAAGTCACGGGCGAACATGGCTTTCAGCTTCCTGACCTCACGTTCCCCTGCCATGTTGCTGGCCACCAGCTCCTACTCTCAGCAGTACATGGCTGTCACCCTGGCACATAATGGTACTGCAATCTCCTCTTTCCCATACAAATATATTCATTTTTAACATCTGCAGTTCAGCTCTTGCTAGTTCTGTCAACTCAGGAATAGTTGTAAGCAGACTAGCTGGCTTGGTCCAGGTTGTCGGCTGTGGGTGAGGAGAGAGGACAGGAGTGAGAGAACTGCTCTGCTCAGAAGAATATTTATATTCATGCACTGCATATACATGGGGGTGGTGACTCCATTGTTAAGTCCCACATAGTTCTATAATGTACATAACTTCATTTAGCAGATGCTCTTACCCAGAGCGATTTACAGCAGTTACAGTTTTTTTTTTTTACATAGCCCAAGGGTACAGCAGCAGTGTGCCAGGTGCCAGTGGGGGATTGAACCGGCAACCTTTCAGTTATAAGTCCTGCTCCTTGACCACTATGCTACACTGCCGCCCCATGTTCTGTCAGTGTTATAATTTACATAGAACCTTACGCTGCATCATTGCAGCACTGAGGTCTATGACTGAAGGCCACTGCAGCGGATATGTGGTACCCTTTCATCACTGCCATGGCTCTCCAAATAACAGAAAAGGGAAAATAACTTGTAAATCCTTCAACTGCATGTTCAGATCCCTTCCGGGGGGGTGGGGGGGTTACCCTTGGGAGAGACGTTCGACCTGACGCTAGACCCAGATCTGCCAGGTGCATACATAAAAGCCATGTGATGTCACAAAGCTGTCAGCCCAGAGAAGGCATCTGTGCTACAGATATTGCCTCTCACCCGTCCCTCTACCATGCTGCATGCAGTGGGGTCTGGATGCATAACACCACCCTAGCCCTCCCATGTTTACATGACCCCTGCTTGTTCATCCACAAAACCCAGCCGTCCTCAGAGCCGTCCTCAGAGCCATCTTCGGTGCCAAAGACATCCCTGGGATGTCTCAGCTACAAAGCCTAATTATTTTCACAGAGAGAGGGGGAATGTAGCATTGACAAAGGCCCACATGGTAATGCCAAGCCATCTGCCTCTGCTTTGCTGGCCATGAATATTGCATATAGGGTGGCTAAATATTTTATGCTTCTGTGTGTGTTTAAAATGCTCCAGCCAAAATGGAAAAGATTAACGGGAAGAATTTTAAGCAGTTGAAAGCCTTACCATGGTAAATGACAAAATTAAAATAGCTACAGGAAAGGAGAGGATCATTTGCAATGTGGGAAGTCACTTAAGACAAGTGGTATGGGTCCTCAAATGTACCTGCGGATGTTCTGTGAAATATTACTGTTAGCTTAGTAGATGTACATCTAAGTGGAGCTTGATTTAGACTGATTAAGATATATGGAAGACAGAAAGTACTTTTTTGATGCTGAAACTCCAAGCCTCCAACTGTTTAAAAGGATGCTCCAAGTGCACATGAAGTCAGTGGTACTTACAGTGTTGACTTGCTGATTGTGGTACACCCATCACTTTCCCTGGGCTTTTTTCTCTCATAGGTTTACCAGAGATGCCCTTCTATTCACTCTGTGGGCCTCTTGTTCTGGAGAGGGGGTGAGGGTGTAGTGCCCCTAGTCATCGAGAGGACATGCATTTCCACTGTGTCTTTCTCTTCATCCCCTCATGAACAAGTGTTTAGCCAGAGCTGCAGACTTGCATTTTCTGATATTACCTTCTGATCCACCAGCCAGGATGGCTGGTAGATGAAAAAATTCACCAGCCAATTGGATTCTTCACCAGCCAAAATAAGTCCTGTGGGGCACACATCTGTCGTGGTAATGTAGTATATCATTAATGTTAGCTAAACCACAGCATGTATAAGTATTTTGTTATTTTTATGCAAAAAGCACCCAACTGAGTGGCCTGTGACCCTGTAACGTTAACCGCCAAAGAGAAAATCTACCTGCATTTGACAGGTGTTAGTTTCAGGCAACAGACTTGTGTCCATTCGCCCCAGTTCCCTTGTCAAACACTCGCCAAACACACACGTATGTCCCACGCTGTTGCAGGATGCCTTGTTGAAATGTGATGCAGGAGTGAAATCATGGTTTGCATTCCCCTCACTTCGTAGCTCGCGGTGCCTCTAAATTCCAGATTCACTGGAACACTTTCCCGACAACTCGAGTAGCTCTAATTGCAGTTAGCAAAGCTCTTGTTGGGGTGTTGAGGGATGGCAGGGGAGGAGATGGGGCAGAGGAAGAGGGGAGGCTGCCATAGCTGCCATAGCAAGACTGTGGCGTTTTCACGACGGCAGCATCTGCATCTGTAAGGAGGAGGGCTCTGACACCTCATCAATAGAAACATATCTGTCAGCCACTGTGCTGCTGGGGATGAAGCCTATTCTATTTCACGGTGTGATCTGACGAGGAAAGAACGCCTTGGAGGAGTGCAGGAGCACGTCTACCACCTCATAGTCATAGTTTATCTTGTCTGCAGATTGTGTCAATAAAAAGCATGTTTTAGGAAATGACATACTGGGCCACCATCTAAAGCTTTAGCTTATTCCTTTCTGTCCTATGGGAATATCATTTATCAATTAATAGTGAAGTAAAGAAATTGATTAAAAAGGTTGATTTTTGTTCATTTTCCCAACACTGAACCATCAGATTGTTTTGTAATATTCCCTCAGATTTCTGAATTACAGTAATCTGATCATATAATGATTTTGATGATAAAATTGAATAGGAATGGGTTTGGAATGGAGGGTTACATTTTGGCATTTGGGGCACCTCTTGTTCTTCAGGCAGCTTGCAGATTTGGTACCGACTCAGGAAGGATGGGGCACCGGATTTGTTCACCCCAAAATCCACCAGCCTGGCAGACGGGCAGCTCCACTGGGTCCGAATCCATCGTGAGGGGAAAGATGTCTACGTCCAGGTGAAAGTCACAAGCTGTTTGTGACAGCAATCCCTGTGTCTTTCCTGCCCCCCAGATCTGAGGGAACTGAGACAGACAGGTCTTAGAGAGCCCCATATGTGTTCCCATATTAAGCCAAGAAATTCAAATACTTAATGTAACCATTTGCAAACTGCCATATAAAATATTCAGTTTTGCCCAGACTTGTCATGTTTTCAGCTCGAATGCTGGTAAGGTAAATAATCAAATGAATATGTACAACAGAAGACTACAGGTTTTCCTCCAGATGTGGATGGCATACTTTTAAGAGCCCATTTGTGGAGTTTTTAAATGCAATTACGCCAGTACTGTGTAACACTCATGCACAGTTCTACACACATTTTTGAACATAAGACAAGCATTACAGGACTGTGTGCCATAATTTGTCAGTAGAATGCAGTACTACTGTATATAACTCAACTTAGATGCTGAATTACTTCATTCATATAGCTTTGAAGGTTTGCATGTGGGGTTATAACATTTTAATCATGGTGTGCCTCATTTTATTTTAAAATAAATCTTAGGTGTTGCATGACCCTGATAGCATAGCATGATGGAATCCCTGATTACATACCATCAAGGCAAACTGTATCAGAATGAATGCGGTGTGTTTGTATTGAATTTAACAGTTTAAGCCTTGCGAAGAATAAGAAAGTCACCTTATGTAATGCAAGCAGTAATACGTTCATCTATGACTGAGCCTTATTTGATCATTTCCATATCTGTTTGGAACTATAACAATAGCTTTGGAATTGGCCCAGCTTTAAGTAAATTGTGAATTGATTTGCTTATGTGGTCTTAAATTGCTTTCCCTCAGAGCACAAGCAGAGACGTGTTAAGTCAGTCCTAAAAACCATCAATATGAGCAAAACCTCTTACTTTTTGTGGGATATGGGGAAAAAATACAATTTCGATTTATTTTCTTTTGATTTCCCCTGACAGATTGACAAGGACATTAACCAAAAATACAGCCTTTCATCTGACACCGAGCTGAACACAATAAAGTCCGTCACATTGGGTAAAGTCACAGGTAAGCCTGTTTATAAAAAGAAATTGCTCTTGAGTGAACTGAAAAGGTGCTTATTTCTTTAAGGCAAACAGAGCTTTGGCCGTTAATCCCGATGGCTGCTGCTTTATCCAGCGCAGCTGAACAGCTTCACCTTTGTGGCCAATTTCAGTTCACATCTCAAGCTTTCAAAAGGCAGGCCACGTGATTGCTTGAGGGTCATCCACAATGTCCTGCGTGTGCATGTCGATTCACAGTCAGGATGAACAGCAAACAAAAATGATGGCATCCGATCATCAGCTTTCATTAAGTCATTATGTCTGTTTTTTTCTTTTTAACCAGTCATAATTTACAGAATTTGTTTATCGGAGCCCTGTTGGTAGAATCAAATCTCCTCATCCTGAGACAGGCACCCTCATGAATTTCATTAACAGATATCTGATTGTGTCTCCATTCACAGATCAGAGGGACTTATTGAGTTTTGAAGGAGATAGCCACTCGCGTGTAAGTGCCAAGAGGAGTCAGGAAACGTGGAGTAAACAGTGTTGGTTTGGTTTCACTGCCCGTTGCCATGGAGACTCTCCCCTCCATTCTGTAAACTAATAGAGGTTGGAGGTTGGTCAGCCCAGGAGATGAGAGATCCATTGAGTGTGCTTTTAGAAATCATTATGGACAATCCCGCATGAAAATATCACCATGCTCTTTAAACCTCTGTTAGACATGTCATGGAGAGAGGTGGATTGAGATAGAAGAAGGCTTGTCAGCTTGTAAGCAGTTGTAAGCAGTGATAAATGGGGAGTGTAAGTGCAGCGGGCCTGCTTCAGCCAGACCTGAAGCTCATTTCACATTAATGAGGGAATTGTCGCGGTTTCTTGTTTGGAGTGGGAGCTTTTTTCATGATAAATCATAGATAGCTTGCTGTAACAGAGAACATCATTTGTGTCCTCACCATGAGATGTTGTTCATTTGTTATAATGAACCATTTATGCTACAAATGACTTAATTTGAACTGTGGCACTGACCATGAAAGAGGTAATTTTCTTTGATCCTTAAAAGAAAATCCAGATTATGGACTTTGAAGGGGTTACAAAAGATGAATTTTAACTGTTAAAGTTGAGAGGGATCCTTCTGTATAACATCAGAGTTATTTTAAAGTCAACCATAAACTTTAACAGAGATAAAATAATTGTTGCGCAATTCTTGCGTTATATAAAATTAGCTGCACTGGAAAACAGTGATAAGCAATGAGCAGATAAAAGTTAAAGTTATGATAGTCACTCCCTGGTGAGTGAGACAGGGAAAAATCCAGTGACATAAACTGTAACTGAGCCAGTTACAACTGTTTCATATGTGCCTGAAAAGATGTGGTATTTGAATCTTCACCACATATATCTATCATCAATGGAAGTCCCTCAGGTTATGCAAGTTATGTAGTCAGTATGAGAGGGACTATTTCTTTGACAAAGGATTTATTTGACAATTATACTGCCAACATGAACATGAAAAAGTAAACAGGGAAATTTAATGATAAGGAGTGCAGAAGATCTACACAAACACACTGACATTAACTTTCTCCCCCTCTCTCTCTCTCTCTCTCTCTCTCTCTCTCTCACACACACACACACACACACACACACACACGCACAAACATGCACGCATACACACACAAACACACATACCTAAGGCTAATTCAGGACATTTTCAGTCATGCCTAATAGCTATCTGGATAGCTCTGAGATTAATGCAACACTAATGTATAGCTGTGTTAATGGTAATTCACTCTAATTCCATGTATTTAATTAGAAACAGACATATTAAGAAGCAATTAAAATGCCATGTCTTTAAATAGATTGATTGCTTTCTATTCATAAGCATGTAACATGGTGAGACTAATCTGCATTTCACTGCGATTCCTTTCACCTCTGTGTATTCAGTAGGGTTTGCATTCATGCATACCGTTCTGTATACATGCAATGAGCAACATATCAATAGCCCTGCTCATTAAAGCTGATGAAACATTCCCCTACATATTCCAAAATTTCCAGGAGAAAGGCCAACAACCTTGACTTTTTTCCTTCTTGTATCTCCTAGACCAAAGTGAATCAGCCAAAGCATTTTCTGGACCTAGCAGCGCATGCTCAATTAATAGAAACCGGTCTCATTTGCCAGCCCTTATTTACCAGTACTTATTTACACACAGAAGTCTTACTGAGCTGTGGACATAACATTCTGTGGTAGCAAGTGATGCCCTCAGCTATGTGGGCTAGCTCCTCCAGCCATCTGACATACATTCTGACCCCAAAACACATTGGTCCATTGCCATATTGACTGTCCCTGCCGGGCCCTCTCTGAGAGGGAGTGTTCTTTCTCTGTTGCTGAGCAACCCACTCACACAGAGCAAGGAGAGATGGGGTTGACCCTTTCTGCAATATAGTGCACTTTGTTGAGGCACAAAGCCAAAAAAAAAAAAAAAACCATTCCCAATCATCTTGCCCCCCAAAGTGGGCCGACTGTTACCCTTATGTAAAGTAAAATCTGTTGAAATATAAAATGCAAGATTTTAGGAATTTATTCCATGTAATTGTGTAATTGTAAAAGTGTACAGCACATATTAGACTTTTGCCACTGTAAGATATACAGTATGCATACATGTTATATTTGTAAAGTGCACTCATGAGACGGAGTAATAAATATAATTATATTATATATATATATATATATATATATATGCAAAAAAAAATATGCTAAATTTTAGTGGAGCAGAGCACCATAAAGCGTTTAATTAGCATATCTCCGGCTCTTTTTGGATGGATTGTCATAATGGTACTGCTGGGAACTGTTCACAGACAGATTGAGAGCCTGTGCAATGATCCAAAAATTGATTAAATTTTAAGCAGTTTTAATAAAATAATCACAGATTTTGTAATTGAATTCATGTTAGCTTGTTAGATTTTAAATTCCATATCTGGTTAGCTATCAAGCTCTCTAAAAATGTAGCTGTCAGGACTCAGGCACGGACTCAGACGCGGACCACGAGTGCTCTAATTCCAGGCGTTTATTAACAGAATCGTCAAACAAGCAAGCAGTCCAAAACAGGCAGGGTCAAAATACCAGGTAGGCAGTCCAAGGGCAAAACAAGGATCAAAACAGCAACAGGCAGGGTCAAACCGTGAAGGCAGGCAGATCAGGCAATCAGGACAGAAGGGCAGGCAAAGACGATGTCGAGGAACAGGCGAGGCAAAAACCAGCAAAATCCAAACAGGGAAACACAGGCGGGAAACGAGACAGGCAGAAACACTGAAACGATCTGGCAAACAAGACAGAGACAAGCAGGGTAGATATAGGGCTAGGCTGATGAGGTGATGGGAAGCAGGTGTGCAGGCAGGCGGAGACAATCAGGTGGGCGGAGACAGGGCGGAGAGCGGGGCAGGGCTAGAACACAAAGAAAACAAAAGCACATGGACAGGGAAAAACAAAAACACAACAGCTAGGGGGCGGGAGCCCTGACAGTAGCTTTCTAAACACGGTAGTATGTATATATGAAGTATTGGCACACTGTGTATGTTGACAGCATTGCAATACCTCTAACACAGGATGAATCTCAGAGTTTAAATATCTTTCCTTGATACATACAGGACATGATGTCATGGATGAACAAGTGCTTCAGGCGGGATCCAGAGGTTTCATTGGCTGCCTGTCCTCAGTGCAGTTCAATCAAGCAGCTCCACTGAAGGTAGCCCTGAGGAATCGCGGCAGCTCATTGGTTACTGTACGCGGACAGGTGGCGGAATCCAACTGTGGGGCGTCAACCAGTGTGAACACATTCACCACCTCATATTCCCTCTCAGGTGAGTGTGACTGCTCACATCGCCACCCATTTGGCACAAAGACCAATAATAAAACATTTACTTCTGCCTGCACTGATGTTAATGTTTTTAGCCGTTGTGGACCTATCCCTGTGGCCTTCACATTAATCAATAAAAAACAAGAGCATCAGGACCAGACTGGGTACACGTTGTGGCCTGCAAAAATCTGTGTGAGATTGATTTAACTGGGATTGAATAACTGACATTCTAAATGAATAATAGTTTGTCAAAGACGGCGACTGCCTGTGCTTTTGACCCTGATACATATGTAGATGTAGGTAGAAACAGTATGGAAAACTGGGGTAAATGCATTAAAACTGTGAGGGGATTGAGCAAATTCCATGACATTTTTAAGTTAGTCAGTTTTAAGTTAACTATTCTTGCAGTGTACTCATAGCACTCCCACTCCTTTACAAGTTAATTTCACAGTATAAACCACAGACACAAACAATTATAGAGATGACCTCTCAGAGTTGCTTGACAACAAGAAATTTGTATTCTTGATGTAGAATATTGAACACATGTAATGTGAACTGTGACAATGGAATGTTTTGTTAGGGAACACACATGAAACATTGTGTCCATTGCCTCAGTAAATCTAACTGTCAGTCTGATGTCTCTATTTAATATTGGCGGGGGGGGGCACAGAAACACAATCTTGAGTTTGCATACTACACTGATCTGCAGACAGTAGTAGTCAAAAGTCTGGACATTTGTTCCTTAGACAAATATAAATACTGAAGTTGATGTCTATTTATAAATTTCTTTCCAGAAAAAAATGGCTAATTTTAAGAATCAAAAATATGTTAGTTTTGATTTCTTTATAACACTTTCTGTAGGCATAATTCCATCTGTGTTGTTTCACAATTTTGATGTCTTTACCATTATTCTAAAATATGGAAAAAAGTAATCCAATTTTTTTGACCGTTACTGGATTTTTATTGCTACTCTTCATCTGTTCCTCAATATTCCTTCTGCCTGTAGATCATTCAGAGAACATTGACAGAGGGAAAGAACCCCTGAAGAATGCAGGCCAGAGTGATTCCGTGGTAATCGGAGGTGAGCGTTCCCATTTCCTCGAGTGATTCTGACATGAAACTGTTGTGATGCTGTCCAATTGTAAAATACCTATTTTGTTGTGAAAGAAAGCAAACAAAAAATCACTGGGTGTCTTTTTCTGTAACTCTATTCAAACTGAAATTGGGTTAGCATTCCACAGGATAATAGTTGCTCAATTAGATTTTCATAGCAATGAGCTTGAAGTGCTGTGTTCTGGAAAGTGCTGTACACTGAAATATGCAGCATATTGGAAAGAAGAAATGGGTGACTGACGCTTCGCAAACCCCAAAATGGGTAACGCACTGCATGAATTACTCATAGATTTTTGCTGTGAAGTGCAACAAGGCAATGATTGACAGCATATGGTGACTCCACCCACTATGGCTTTCATGAAGCCTCTCTTTGCTACCATTGCTGAATAGGAATGTAAATTGGTACGTGATCAAAAGTTCATTTTCAAAGCAGTTTTGATTTCCTGCAATGGGGGTAAGTGCAGAATCTTGTGCGTTAGCATGAAGAGGAACTTCATGTTAAATCAAGAGACTACAGATTAAGTTGCATGATGATGCTGGTGTGTTCCCTTAATCGCTCTGTTTTTCCAGGTGTGATCGCGGCGGTGGTCTTTGTCACACTCTGTGTGGTGGCGGCGATGACCCACTTTCTGTACCAGCACCGGCAGTCAGAGCGGGCGCCTGTCGTCAAGGAGAAGGACCGGAGGCACAGCCTGGAACCTGCCTGCTACCCAGAGATGGACCTGCAGAACTCCGCACGGGACAGGAAGGAGTACTTCATCTGAAAGCCCCCCTCCCCCAGCCCCACCGCTGCTGCTGCACCAGTGATACCACGCTGAGCCTTCATGCCTCTCGCCCACCACCTCAACCATTCTGACCGCCTGGGTGGGGAGTGGGCTCGGCTGTGGCTTCCTACAGACTTCCTATCCTCTCACCATGGGCATTCTGAGAAGAGTGACTGCCCCAACCCTCCCCCCCCCCCCCCCCCAACAACCCTTACCCCCCACCTCTCTGACTGCTGCAATCCTTTAGGACAAGAGGGACTCAAGTCTTTAGCATTGTGGAGGACAGGAATGGGAGGAGGGGACAGGGTTAGTACATATGTCTATAGAGCTCTTATAGTGTGCGTGTTCAAAACTGTAGTCATCTGAGCAACGTCAACTGAGAGCTCAAAGTTCAAAGGTCGAATGCCAAGGGCAAAGGTGAAAATGCCACAGCACTGCTGGATAGCCTCTCTTCTTGGTAAACGTGTCAAAATTGGCTTGGGATAGGAATGTAGACTCCAACATTTCTATTGCAATACAGAAGCCCAAGTGTTTGCACAGTTTTAATTGGCATTAAATGCTTTCTTGTGCACCAGCTGCTTATAAGTGATACTGTCAAAACTATCTGCTAAGTCATAAATACAACTGGCACCCGTGCATTTTTCGTAAATACAGTCCATTTACCCACGTATGTCTCCTGTTATGCTATTTGGTGGAAGAAGTTGTAATGTCTCCCAACAAACTCCAATTCCTGAACATAAAAAAGCACATCATGTTCAAGCCCCTGTGCAGAAGAGCCTGTCAAAGCCTGAGGATGGCATCATCTCCCTAAGATCTTTGAGAAGCCTTCAGAGTGTTTTCACACCAAGTCTGTTTTCCAGTTTTCACTCTTACAGTCTAGTGCTGGCATCTGTGTTTGTTCATTTGCTGTTTATTTTCTTACCTACTCTGTAAGTTCACATCAGTTACCTGTGACCGCTTGCCATTCTGAATTGACTAAAAACAACTTTAGGGTCTGCTATATTAACATAACAGTCTCAGTCTTTGATCTGAATCCCACAGATTTGAGTTTAAGGAGTGGATTGGGTTCAAGCAACCCAGTAGATATATTAAGTTGTGGCAAGACGGCTGATTTGATAAACTACAGTTTCACCTTGTTTTACTATTGTTTTAGCTGGCAGGAAGTAAACTGACTCCAGCTTTACACATTGGATTTTTCCCCTTTATGCATAACTCAGACTCATCTCTGATTGGTCCAGACTTGTCACATGAAGAGTTTAGGAAGAAGAGAATTCATGTTGGCACTAGGAGCAAAAAGGGAAAAGCAACAAACCCTGTCATTGTCTAGTGTTGTATTTTTTGACAGAGCCCAACCATAAATTGTGATGTGCTTACCTATATCATTCTCTTTATGACCACAAGGGTACAATACTTAGACTGCAGTGCTTTACTGAATGTATGGATTCCCATGTATGTTTCTATGCTAACCTCACTATTACCTGTAAGATGAAACTTAGGTCTTTTTTTTTTTTTTTGCAAAGGAACCTCCATAATAGCCACACACACAAATCCATTTCTGTTCCAATGGTAGAGGTTTGATGTGTGGGTAATGTGTACGAGTCAGTGTCCATGTGATCAGTGAAAGACCTCTGCTCTGAATGTACTGTACAGAACATCCTAGTAGCCTTGAGATTTTCAAAAGTTGGCTCTTTTGCTGTGTAATAGCAGACTTAAGATCCAATCCAGTGGCGATACCCTTTGTCCTTAATTGTAAAGGAACATTTACCTACTTCTGCTACTCTGTTGCACCCGCCCAATTGAACTGTTGTCAATTCATTTGCCACTGAAGTTAGCAAAACATTTCAACATCAAATAGACTTAATAAGTGCAGCTAATTGGAAAAAAAAAAACATACTGTTTTTTCTCTTATGCAAAGTCAAGGACTGTATTTTGTGGTTTGATTGAATCTAGGCTGTTTTTTGTGTTCAGATGCTGTGTGTTCCCAGGGATCCTTACATTTACAAGATATAAGGAGTCATATTTTCATGCAACTGTTCCTTACATTTAAATTGTAGAAAAAAAGACCCCATTTGTTCAATATATTTCCAAATGACTGCAACTAATTTGAAATCTGAAAGTGGCCGCAGTTTTGAAAGAGGAACATTGTGATTTCAAGACAATTGTTTCCTGGAATGTTTCTGTGTTTTGGTCCTTTTTATGGTCGCTAGTGTGGTTTAAGGGCGTACACTTGAGTTGTTGAAGCCTTATGGTAGAACGCATCCTAGGTAGGCAACGTGTCCTCTGATAGCCCCTGTTTGTGTTACAGCTGAGGCGTGACAGGGTTTCCTCTCCTCATCGCAGTGACTAAACATTTCTTGCTGAACCATGAGTGCTCTCCTGACCACAAGGCTGCAACGTGCCCCATGTGGCCTTCAGAGCACTGCCTCGAAAACAAGAACAGGAACAATGACAGCAGTAGCAGCAGCTCACGTAATGAGGAAACCTAGCCCACGGTGTCACACTATCGGCCAAGCCCCGTTCCACAAAGACCATGCGCAAAACCGTTCAGTGGCCCGCCAACCCTGAACAAGTTCTTTTCGAAGTGCATTATGTCCTTATGAACGAGTCGTACCTCTCAGACTTGCTCATTTGTACTGATATTGATATTCTGGTTATTTTCTGGGTTTGTTTTCTATGGCTGTAATTGTACATGTACCTTGTACATAATTTTAATAATTATATTTAATAAAGAAGCATTTTTACAGCTTTATGTGCAGAAATCCTGTGTGCTGTGTCTTGATTGCACTGCATACTAGTTGAACAAAACAGTGAAGCTGAGCACAGACATTTAAAAGATGAATACTATAAAACGCATATTACATGTACATTTAGAATTATCAGTTGCTGATGAAGTACTCCAGTTGCAGTTTTCAGTTTTTTGTGTGTAGGTTTGGATAGTGGATTTTTGTGTCAGGGCTCCGCCCCCTTAGCCGCGGTGTTCTCGTGTGTTTCCCCTGTGTTTCAGCCCCGCCCCGCTGCCTGTCTGCTCACCTGCACCCCATCACCTCGTCACCCCTGCCCTATATCTCCTCTGCGTGTCCCTGTCTGTTTGCTTGTTCGTTGCAGTGAGTTTTCCTGTCTCGTCCCCGCTCTAGCTAACCTGACGTTTGATTGCTGTTCGTGGATTTCTGCCTGTTTCTCGACTTCGCCCTTCGCCTGCCGTTTTGGTTCCGTCTGCCTGTTCCTGATTACCTGGTTACCGACTCTGCCTGCCCCGACTCCTGATCCTGGATCTGCCCCCGGACTGCCTTCCCGTGTCTCTGAATTCTGCCTGCCCCTGTACTACGAACTGCCTTACGATTTTCATTAAAACGCTTGGTTCCGCTTACCAGGTGGTCCGCGCTTGTGTCCCGATCCCCGTTCCTGACAGAACGAACAAGCCAGCATGGACCCAGCGGACCTACCGCAGCTGAGGACGGCCCTGGAGCTCCAGGGAGCGCTGCTGGGGGGACACCAGAACCAGCTGGATTCCATCGGCCGGTCCCTGGAGGGTTTCGCCACCAGCCTCGCCGAGGTCTCGGCGCGGCTGCAACAACTGCAGCTCAACCAGGAGAGCCGACCCTTTCCGCCAGCAGCTGCCTACCCACCGGTTCCGCCAGCGGCTGTCTACCCACCGGCTCCGCCAGCCCCTCCCAGCCGGGAGCCTCGGCTGCCACCCCCCGAGTCATACGCGGGGGATCCAGGAACCTGCCGCTCGTTTCTTTCCCAGTGTTCCCTGGTGTTCGAGCTGCAACCCTCCACGTTCCCCACAGACCGGGCGAGGATCGCCTACGTCATCACCTTGCTGACAGGCCGCGCGAGGGAGTGGGAAACCGCGGTCTGGGACGCCGGCGCTCCCTTCTGCCACTCGTATGCCGGATTCGCCGACGAGATGAGAAGGGTGTTTGACCGTTCCAGGCAGGGCCGCGAGGCAGCGAGAGAGATGCTGCAGGCTCGCCAGGGGCGTCGGTCGGTGTCAGACTTCGCGATTGACTTCCGCACCCTGGCCGCCACCAGCGGATGGAACGCGGAGGCCCAGTTCGACGCCTTCCTTCACGGTCTCGCGGAGCCCATTAAGGACGAGCTGGCCACTCGGGAGCTGCCGGCCAGCTTCGAGGCTCTGGTGGACCTGGCGATCCGCGTGGATCAGCGCCTCTCGCAAAGACGCAGGGAGAGAGCGTCCAGCAGCCTGCCCGGTCTCGTCCGTGAGCAACCCCTCCCGATGGCGGTCAGGGGTCCTGCACCACCATCCCCGGGAACCTCCGAGCCCATGCAGGTCGACCGCACCCGCCTGTCTCCCGCGGAGCGCCAACGGAGACTCAGCACCCAGTCCTGCCTATACTGCGGGCAGTCTGGCCACTTTGTGGCGAACTGCCCGGCCAAGGGCCAGCGGTCACCCGCAGCAGGGGGATTACAGGTGAGTGTAACCCCACTGCGTCACTTTCCCCAGACCCGTCCCCTGTTCTCTGCCACCCTGCTCGTCGGAGGGCAGAGCCACGCCGTGTCTGTCCTGATTGACTCTGGGGCAGATGGCAGCTTTATCGACGCCGACTTGGCAGCCCGTCTGCGCCTGCCCCGCGTCCCCCTGCGCTCGCCGTTGGAGGCCCACGCGATCACCGGGGCCCCCCTGGTTCGCGTGACCCACGCCACTCCCCCGGTGAACTTCCTCGTTTCGGGCAACCACCGCGAGGAGATCGTCCTCAACGTCATCCGTTCCCCACAGGCCGCCGTGGTCTTGGGCCGCCCCTGGTTAGCTCGCCACAACCCCCACATCGACTGGGAGGGCAACCGGATCCTGGGCTGGAGCCCCTTTTGCCACTCCCACTGCCTTCGGGCAGCCGTCACCCCTGGATCGCCGATCGCTTCCACTACCGAGGACTTCCCGGACCTGTCGGCACTGCCGCCCGAGTACATGGACCTGAAACCGGTGTTTAGCAAGTCCCGCGCTACATCGTTGCCTCCTCACCGCCCGTATGATTGCGCCATCGACCTGCTGCCCGGCTCGTCCCCCCCTCGGGGGCGACTGTTTTCTTTGTCGCCACCAGAAACCGAGTCCATGAACAAATACATCCGGGAGTCTCTCGCGGCCGGCCTCATTCGCCCCTCCTCCTCTCCTGCGGGGGCCGGATTCTTCTTCGTAGGGAACGCCATTCTCAACGCCATTACCATAAAAAACCGCTACCCCCTGCCTCTTCTGTCGTCCGCCTTCGAGTCGCTGCAGGGCGCTACCGTCTTCACGCGACTCGATCTCCGTAACGCTTACCACCTGGTCAGGATCCGTGAGGGGGACGAGTGGAAGACGGCGTTTAACACCCCCTCGGGGCACTATGAATATCTGGTCATGCCGTTCGGTCTGACGAATTCCCCGGCCGTGTTCCAGTCCCTGGTGAACGACGTCCTCCGAGACATGCTCAACCAGTTCGTATTCGTGTACCTCGACGACATCCTGATCTTCTCTCGCTCCCTGCCCG
Source organism: Megalops cyprinoides (assembly GCF_013368585.1). NCBI lineage: Eukaryota > Metazoa > Chordata > Actinopteri > Elopiformes > Megalopidae > Megalops > Megalops cyprinoides. The sequence goes on from NC_050593.1 coordinate 5,056,220, forward strand.
AGCATGTACAGCACGTCCGCCGCGTCCTGCAGCGCCTGCTCGAAAACCACCTGTACGTGAAAGCGGAGAAGTGTGCCTTCCATCAGCACACTACTTCCTTCCTGGGCTTCGTGATCACGGCAGGTAGCATCCGTATGGACCGGCAGAAGGTCCGCGCAGTTGAGGAGTGGCCGCGCCCCACCTCCCGCAGGGAGCTGCAGCGATTCCTAGGGTTCGCGAATTTCTACCGTCGCTTCATACGCAACTACGGCACGGTAGCGGCTCCCCTCACCGCCCTGACATCGGTCAACAAGGTGTTCACCTGGGCTTCGGCTGCCGAGGAGGCTTTCCGCGACCTGAAGGCTCGATTCACCTCGGCGCCTGTCCTTACCCAGCCCGATCCCGCTCGTCAGTACGTGGTGGAGGTGGATGCTTCGGATGTGGGAGTAGGAGCGGTCCTGTCTCAGCGCTCGTCCGCCGACAACAAGCTCCACCCCTGCGCCTACTTTTCTCACCGCCTTACGCCCACCGAGCGTAACTATGACATCGGCGACCGGGAACTGCTAGCCATCAAGCTGGCGCTCGAGGAGTGGAGGCACTGGCTGGAGGGGGCGAGTGCTCCGTTTTTGGTTTGGACTGATCACAAGAATCTCGAGTACGTCCGATCAACTAAACGCCTCAACCCCCGACAAGCCCGCTGGTCTCTCTTTTTCTCCCGTTTTGATTTCACCCTGTCATATCGACCCGGCTCTAAGAACGGTAAACCTGACGCCCTCTCGCGCCAGCACGCCCCTGCCGGGGACTCCCAGGAACCAAGCACAATCCTGCCAGCCCGATGCGTTGTCGCAGCGGCACTGTGGGACGTCGAAGCCGCCGTCCGCACCGCCCTCCAGAACGAACCGGGTCCCAGCTCCTGTCCCCCTAACCGCCTCTTTGTTCCCCAACCTGTCCGTTCGCAGGTTCTGCAGTGGGGGCATTCATCCAGGCTCGCTGGCCACCCTGGAGCCCGGCGCACAGCAGCATTCATTAGCCAGCGATTTTGGTGGCCCACTTTAGCGGAGGATATCCGGAGCTTCACCGCCGCCTGCTCCGTCTGCGCCCAGAGCAAGACCTCCACCCGACCCCCCGCCGGTCTGCTACAACCCCTGCCTGTCCCCAGACGACCCTGGTCCCACATCGCCCTGGACTTCGTCACTGGCCTGCCACCATCTGACGGTAACACCGCAATCCTCACCGTCGTGGATCGGTTCTCTAAAGCCGTGCACTTCATCCCCTTACCCAAACTGCCCTCCGCCAGGGAGACCGCTCGGCTGCTCATTAGCCAAGTATTCCGACTGCACGGCCTGCCCTCCGATGTGGTGTCCGACCGAGGGCCCCAGTTTACGTCTAACTTTTGGAGGGCATTTTGCAAACTACTGGGGGCCACCGTCAGTCTGTCCTCAGGTTTTCACCCCCAGTCCAACGGCCAGACCGAGCGGGCCAATCAGCAACTAGAGACGGTGTTACGGTGCCTGACATCTCGGGAGCCGTCGGCGTGGAGCCAGCACCTCCCCTGGGTCGAGTACGCCGTCAACTCCCTTCCCTCTGCTTCCACGGGGCTGTCGCCCTTCCAGTGCTGTGTAGGCTATCAACCTCCCCTATTCCCGGCCCAGGAGGAGGAGGTGGGGGTCCCCTCGGCAACGGCGTTTGTGCAGCGCTGCCATCGCACCTGGAGACGCGCGCGCACCGCACTGCTCCGCTCCTCGGCTCGGGCTAAGCGGTTTGCTGACCGCCACCGCTCAAAGGCACCCCGTTATCGCCAGGGCCAGCGGGTGTGGCTCTCCACCCGGGACCTACCCCTCAAGGTGGACTCCCGCAAGCTGGCTCCCCGCTTCATCGGCCCCTTTCCCATCGCCAGAGTTATCAGCCCCACGGCGGTCCGGCTGAAGCTCCCGCTCTCCCTTCGCCGTGTCCACCCCACCTTCCACGTCTCTAAGATTAAGCCCGTTGTCCGCAGTCCTCTCTGCCCTGCTCCCCGGGCTCCTCCGCCGCCCCGCCTGATCGACGGTGCGGTGGCTCACACCGTGCGCCGCCTGCTCAGGGTTCGGCGTCGGGGGCGCGGTCTGCAATACCTGGTGGACTGGGAGGGGTATGGTCCCGAGGAGAGGAGCTGGGTGCCTGCAAGGGACATCCTGGACCCGGCCCTGATCCGGGATTTCCACCGCTCGCACCCTGGCGAACCCGCTGTGACGCCCGGTGGCGTCCGTAGGGGGGGGGGTACTGTCAGGGCTTCGCCCCCTTAGCCGCGGTGTTCTCGTGTGTTTCCCCTGTGTTTCAGCCCCGCCCCGCTGCCTGTCTGCTCACCTGCACCCCATCACCTCGTCACCCCTGCCCTATATCTCCTCTGCGTGTCCCTGTCTGTTTGCTTGTTCGTTGCAGTGAGTTTTCCTGTCTCGTCCCCGCTCTAGCTAACCTGACGTTTGATTGCTGTTCGTGGATTTCTGCCTGTTTCTCGACTTCGCCCTTCGCCTGCCGTTTTGGTTCCGTCTGCCTGTTCCTGATTACCTGGTTACCGACTCTGCCTGCCCCGACTCCTGATCCTGGATCTGCCCCCGGACTGCCTTCCCGTGTCTCTGAATTCTGCCTGCCCCTGTACTACGAACTGCCTTACGATTTTCATTAAAACGCTTGGTTCCGCTTACCCGGTGGTCCGCGCTTGTGTCCCGATCCCCGTTCCTGACATTTTGTCTATACGCATGTGAGTGGGTGTGCTTGTGTGTGGATGCGATTCCGCATGCACCTGTGTGTGTGTGTGTGTGTGCATTGAAATAAGATCAATTTAATTACTAGAGGTGTCAGTGAATCATGAACCCCCTTCAAACTTCATAACTTGGTTGATAAGTGGAATTACGATTAACAGCAACATGATCGCTTTCATTTAGTCAAAAACAATGTCATGTTTAATAATGCTGCATCTAAGCCTCAGCTGAGGAAATATTTTGCCAGTGAATGGATTTGGTCTGCAGCAGTATCTGTGGGTAGCAGTAATGTGAGTGATATTTGATTCCTGCGCATCCAATTAAAATTTTTTTTTTTTCTTTCCACAATAAATTTAACAATGCTGTTTCAGGAATTTATCCTTGTATATGAAAACATTAACATTTATTGACTGGTGAACAACTTGGCTATCCCTGCTGTGGAAGTGTCAGGCAAACATCATGTCTCAAAATATGCATTTCATATGGTTATAAATGAAAAACCAATAGTAGTTACTAGGATTAGCAACTGGTAATCAACAAACATTTAGGGAAAGATGATTGTTACAGAGAAGTAGTGTAACTGGATTAAACATGATTTGCTGATTATAATGTTCATCTCTTGCCCTTTACTAATTGGCACACACAGCATTCATTCTGTTCCTCATGCCAAGCCACTCCCAGTTTTTGTTTGTTATCTGATCACCTCGGCTGAGGAATGCTCTGCAATAGGGTACTGTAGTTAGGTATGTATAACCCCCAACGTGTCATCTGATTGGCTCATACAAGACGTTCACTGTGAAGGCATGGTAGCTTCAGCCCATTATAAGGCTCAGAAGGGCTCTCTCTCCCATCACTTCTGCTTTCTGCTATGGAGCCAATCAATCAGTTGTGTGACATCACCATCACCATGTGGAGGGCCCCCAAAGCCATTGTATTGGCCCTCAGCACTTTCCCTCACCAGCTACCAAGTGATCCCTCCGCCCCACATCTGAATACCCTCTGAGGAGGGTACTTCCTTTTTCATGTTAAAAGTGCTGGCTCAATAATGTGTGTTCCATGTTATGGAGAAGCTGGACAACAGTCCTCACAAAAAAGTGAAACCAAAGGAGGAAAACCTACAAAAACATACAATTTATTTATTTATTTTATCAATCCACAAACAAAAGGAACCTTGAGCACACAGCCAAAAACCAACTCAGCCTCCATGCTCTTCATTGTCTTTGTCTGTGTAAATTTCAGCCATTAGTTAATTGGCAGATGAGGATAATTAACTAATGGCTGACTTACACAGACAAAGGCAATTACAATTAAACAATGAACAATTAACTTGTTCAGATGAATTTAATTTGCATGAGCTCAGTTACATTTACATTTATTTATTTAGCAGACGCTTTTATCCAAAGCGACTTACAAAAGTGCATACAGCAAGTATAGCGACAGTACGGGGACAGGATGTGTAAAGTTCCACAATGAGACAGTTCTCAGCTGAGAGCAAGGTCTGTTTGAGGACGCAGTACTATCAGATTTGTACAATTACAGCCTAAAGGGCAACTAGTACGATACACTTTCGAACGGCAAAACTTCAACAACTTCAAACGGCACAATGAGCGTCAGGGTAAAGGCGGCAGCAAGAGACAAATTTAAAAGCAATTTAAAAAGCACAGCAATTTACGACAGCACTGATGGGCGGGGGGGGGCAGCAATTGTGTGCTGGGTCAGTCCAGGTAGAGTCTGAAGAGGTGCGTCTTCAGGCCCCGTCTGAAGGACAGGGATGAAGAAGCTGTCCGTAGCAAGACCGGGAGTTCGTTCCACCACTGGGGAGCGATGTAGGCGAAACGCCGATGTCTGGCAGAACGAGCACCTCCTGCCTTGACCATGCAGGGAGCAAGGCGTCCAGTTGCTGCTGAGCGCAGGGGTCGGGCTGGTGTGTAGGGCTGGATGAGTTCTTGGAGGTAGGCAGGGGCTGTCCTGTTGATTGCAGAGAAGGCGAGGGTCAGGGTCTTGAATCTGATCCTGGCAGCGACAGGAAGCCAGTGGAGGGATTTCAGCAGGGGAGTAACATGGGAGAATTTGGGGAGGTTGAAGATCAGTCGGGCAGCTGCATTCTGGATGAGCTGGAGAGGCTGGGTGGTGCATGCTGGGAGGCCTGCGAGGAGAGCGTTGCAGTAGTCCAGTCGAGGGAGAACTGTGGCCTGGATAAGGAGCTGTGTCGCGTATGTTGTCAGGAACGGACGAATCCTCCTGATGTTGTGGAGGAGGAATCGGCAACAAAGGTTGAAATTTTAAAGACAGGATCCTTAAACATTCAATTAATAGGCAGTTAAACAATTAGGGGACAGATGAAGATTTTCTGTCACAGGTGTTATATTCTTGTCAGTCAGTTTTTAGTATCCCTCTCTTTTAGGGGGATCATCTTGTGCCCATTAAGGGATTTTGAAGCCCTTCTGTGAAATATTCACTATGACATTTTGTTTGTTCAATTGAGAGTATTAGCTGAGTGTTTGGTGGGTTTCTTACATTGTTGAATGTTGATTAATTGTTTTTTTTGATTCAATGTCAACCTGTTTTGCAAGGAATATATTCAATCACTGATTATACATTTTCCACTTTTTCCCCATACTGGGGGAAATTTGTTTTTGTTTTTGTTTGTCTTGTTTTCTTTTTTCTTTTAATGTATGCTCTATTGAAATACTCACTCGGGAGAAACCTGTTATAGTGTGATTGCAAGAAGTACCATAGTAAACAAAGGATTGTTAGACACGTGGGGGCAATTCCTCTGTCGTTAGCTTAGCTGCGGTTTAGAGTTTAACACGGTTTTAAATGCACATGTTGCAGAAGAAATCACATGGCTTCTTAAGCCCCATTGCTGTGTCATCGGTACCTGTGGTTTAACCTACTGCTGAGGTTTAGCTTGATCTCAGTTGCTGTGTCTTCAAGAAATTTCATATCAGCCACTAGAGGTCACCTTTTGTGCGTATTTGCTTGAACCTGACACTGAGGTGGTTTAAGGAGAGACTAAACCATCTCATTTGCAGAATGAGACCTACATCACATCCTACACACAAACTGTACTAGTATTTTGTTAATGTCTGCCTCCATGTAGGCCTATGTCGTCACTTTGACTGTGTGAAATAAAAGCTATATAGGCATATCTCTTCACATAGTCCCATAATTAAGATTTGCAGAGATAACTTTCTACATCTTCTTCGAACAATTGTAGGCTGTTTTTTTTCTAATCGCAGACAAACAAAACACACGTAATCACTTAATGTAAACAGTGCATTCTTTATTCATCACCAGGATTTTTGCACCATGCGGCAACATCAATTTTCAACAAAAAGAAATATATATATATATATATATATATATATATATATATATATATATATATATATACAATTTAGTGATCTAACACATTTACAATTTAGTGATACAATTTAGTGATCTAACACATTTATTTATTTCACAGCCATTCTTATCCAAAACAAATGTCTATACACGTCCCTGAGTAATGATATTCATTCAAACACGAGCCAGACCAAAATGCTTATAAATAGAGGGTTACAATAAAGCCATAAGTTCAGTTCCCTTTCAGATACTTCAATGACGACAGGATCCAGGAAGGGTCTTATTTATTTATTGCAGGAAAATAAACTTTCTGGCAGATGTTAAGTCAATTGTATAAGAAATATATAAGCCCAATAACAATTACAATAGCCTATAATATTTTTATTACATTGAGGATCCAACTCGCAAAGAATCCTAAATTATGTCATTAAGTGGCATTCTTGTTAACTCTATGTTCTGGCAGAGAATATCTACATAGATGGGCTCTGGTTCTGGGTAGATCTCCAACTTCCGGTTTCCAGACAGCTTAACTGCAAATCAACTAAACCCATGCATGTTGTTGCACAGCAATCATGTTTGCTTAACACACAGTTGCACGTTAAACTCATGATACTTTTGTTTTAAGTAGTACAGTTCTAAAGCGCAGCTAAGCTACCTGACAGAGCAATTGCCCCATAGTTCTCTCAGGCCCCAGTAACAGAACCCAAAGTAAGCCGACTGCCTGGCAATTCAGGAAAGACAAATTCCACTCAAATCTGACTATGAAGCCACAATGGTCATAGAAAAAGTACAAAGGAGTATTGAGTATATAAATATGGAGTACTTGTCATAACCTGGCCCTACTGTAAACAGTAGGCATGTTCAAAATAGCAATACAATCAAGGGATTTTACAACTCAATATTTAAAGAATCATCTTTGTTTTCAGAGTCATGTGTCCTTGTGCGTCAATCTATGGGCATTTTGCCAGCTTAGAATGAAGGGCTTTTGTGGGTACAGACTCCACTGTGCGCAAGGCTTGCTCTCTCGTTGCCATGGCACAAAGTTTGTACTGCAGAGTCAATCCAAGTGTCATGGACTAGGTTCCACTCAGCTTAAACACACCGAAGAAACTCCAGGAGACCGATGGTTCATTTCCATGAAGTTTTACTTGGCATATTGTGAAACTGCAACACAGTATACAAAATACAATTAAATTCCCATGCTAACAACAGCGTAGCAAGCTAGAGCTAACTAAGCCTAGCATATATTAACACAATGGGGCTAATAAAGCTAACTAGGCTTGCTCATGCTAATTATCATCTTAGCTGCCTTAATGATGAACAACAATAAATACTGTAACTTATAACTCAATGTTACACAATAAAATACTCACAGACGTTGCCTGAGCCGAAGGGAGAAAAGAAAGGCGAGGAAAGAAAGCTGGAGACTACTGCGATCGCATGTAGCTGATCACTGCATGACTGCTTCCTACTTCCTGTGTTTCCCAGAATGCACTAGTGGGTGCTATGGTTACAGAGTACACAAATAAACTGTACAGCTGAGATAAACTAACACCTTAAAACATAATATTAACTATATTTTCAGGCGGCATGACACTCCCCGCTTGGGGTCTTTAGAGAACCCACATTACTTAACAGAATCAGTCTTTGGAGAAAAAAGAAGAACCACTTCTGTAACGGGTCGGGAGAAAGTCTTCCTGGTTCCATCCTTGACGACTTCTACTTCAACTTTCCGAACCAATCCATCTTCCCCTGGAAAGGTTTTTGTGATGATGCTCATAGGCCATTGATTTCTCTTTGCCTGATTGTCTTTCAGGAGGACGATGTCTCCTTCCTGGAGGCTTGGCCGTTTTCCTTGCCACTTGTGCCGAAGCTGTAATGTCTTGAGGTATTCGTGTTTCCACTTGTTCCAAAACATGTCTGCTAGGCCCTGAACCCGCTTCCACTCCTCTCTGACGAGGTCCGCTTCCTCAAAGCTGCCTGGCGGAGGAGGTGGTGCAGCCCCTGTCTTAAGGGTCAGGAGCATTGCTGGGGTGAGGATGAGAGGCGATTCCGGATCCGATGACACAGGGATGAGCGGTCTAGCATTCATGATTGCAGCTACTTCGGCCATGAGAGTAGTCAGAACCTCATGTGTCAGGTGAGACTTCCTTTGCTCAAGCAGCATGCAGTCCAAAATGCGGCGGGCGATGCCAATCATTCGTTCCCACGCGCCGCCCATATGGGACGCGTGGGGCGGGTTAAATACCCAGGTGCAGCTCTGTGTATCCAGGTACTTCTCCACACTGTTGAAGCCTGGATTGGCCTTGTCCATCTCCAGCTCATGGGAGGCGCCAATGAAGTTAGTTCCGCAGTCAGAGCGGATCTGCTTTGCGGGGCCCCTGACTGCAAAGAACCTCCTTAAGGCGTTGATGAAACTGCCGGAACTCATTGTCTCAATTACCTCGATGTGAACTGCCCTTGAACACATGCATGAGAACATCACAGCCCATCGTTTAGAGTTGGAGACTCCTCCTCTTGTGCGGCGTGAGACGATGTCCCATGGTCCAAAGACGTCGACACCTACATAGGTGAAAGGAGGTGCTACTTGTAGCCGTTCTGCTGGCAGGGCTGCCATCTGCTGATGTTCGGTCTTTCCCCTCAGCTTTCTACAAGTGATACATCTGTGAAGCAGACTGCTGATGCAGCGTTTAGCTCCCACGAGCCAGAACCCTGCAGCTCGAATGGCACCTTCGGTTAGATGTCTCCCTTGGTGTTTCACTGCTTCGTGATAGTGTGACACAAGCAGGGTTGCGAGATAATGTCGGCCAGGAACGATGATGGGGTGAGTCTCGTTCACGCTCAGACCTGACTGTCCAATCCGGCCTCCTACTCTCAGGAGTTGATCTTGGTCCGTGGTGGGGTGCAATTTCCACAGGCTGCTTGAGGATGGAAGGTTGGCTCCCAAGTTGATGCACTTAAGCTCCTCTGTGTAGCACTCATTCTGGACGCTCTTCACAATGCACACTTTGGCCCTTAGCAACCCTTCCTCTGTAGGACGACAGATGTGCCACCCCTGACACCCCTTTTGGGTAGAGTGGGCAAAGGAACGAGCTATGTGGATGAGGTGCGCTACGGCTGTGAGGAGAGTGCTGAACTTAGAGAAACGCTCAAAGCGTTGTGGGTGTAAAACGTCTCTGGTAACCTGAGTGAGACTTGTCACCACCTGAGGACGCACTTCCGTGTCGGTGTCAGGGTCAATTAGATTGTAAGCCTCTTGAAGCTCAGATGAATGCAAAGATGCATCATGGAGAAAGGCTGGTCCTTTGAGCTAAGTTGTGCTGCTAAGCAAAGCTGGTGTCACGGTTCTTGACCCGATGTCAGCTGGGTTGAGGTGCGTTGGAACGTACTTCCACTGACCAGAACAAGGTGATTGATGGATTCGCTGGATCCTGTTGTGTACGTAGACATAGAATCTTCTTGACTGGTTATGGATGTACCCCAATACTACCTTACTATCTGTGTAGTAGGTGATGTTGTCAAATACTGTGTCCATCTCTGTGACTACCATCTCGGCGATCTCAACGGCGAGTACTGCCGCACAGAGCTCGAGTCTCGGGATAGTCAAACCAGGCTGAGAGGCCAACTTTGTCTTCCCGAAGACAAAGCCAATCTCAGTCTGCTCTTGGTGGCTTGTCACCTTGATGTAGGCCACAGCTGCTATTGCTTTGACTGATGCGTCTGCAAAGACACAGAGTTCTCTTCTCAGAGCACCTGAGGTGGAGAAAGATGTATAAGGACGTGGTATGTGGAGACCCTCTAGATCTTGGAGTGACTGTTTCCATCGAGTCCACTCGATCTCCATGTCCTTGGGAAGAGGTGAGTCCCAGTCCTCTGCTTGCGTGGTAAGTTCCCTGAGTATCAGTCTCCCATGAACCGTGATGGGTGCGAGGAACCCTAACGGGTCGTAGAGGCTATTCACAGTTGAGAGTACCCCTCTGCGGGTGAACGGCTTGTGGTCGTCCTCAATCTGAAACATGAAGGTGTCTGTACGCATGTCCCAGGACAATCCAAGGCTGCGTTGGATGGGCAAATCATCGACGAAGAGATCTAGGCTGTTGACGTCCTTAGATCGATCTTCGGACGGGAATGCTTTGATGACTGCAGGTCGATTTGAAGCAATTTTGTGTAGCCTGAGGTTAGAAGCTGCAAGCATCTTCTGCGCTCGCCCAAGAACGCTGATGGCTTCTTCCTCTGTGCTGAAGGACTTTAAAGCGTCGTCAACGTAAAACTCACGATCAACAAATCTTCTTGCGTCACTGCCATAGTCAGCCTCGGCTTCCTTAGCTGCCCGTCGCAAACCGTACACTGCAACGGCAGGAGAGGGACTGTTCCCGAAAAGGTGGACCCGCATCCTGTAGTCCACGATGTCAGAGGTAGGGTCGTTGTTCCTATACCACAGGAAGCGGAGAAAATCACGATGTTCCTCCTTCACGACAAAGCAGTGGAACATGTGTTCGATGTCAGCGGTGATCGCCACCTGCTCCTTCCTGAACCTCATAAGGACACCTAGCAGGGTATTATTAAGGTCAGGGCCGGTGAGCAAAACGTCGTTGAGCGATACTCCCTCACATGAAGCGCTGCTGTCGAAGACTACACGGATCTTATCCGGCTTCCTCGGATGATACACACCGAACAGGGGCAGATACCAACACTCTTGTTCAGGCTGTAATGGCGGTGCAACTTCTGCGTGTGCCTTTTTGAGCATCTTCTCCATGAATTCTAGGAAGTCAGCTTTCATCTGTGGTCGTTTTTCCAATGAACGCTGGAGTGAGACGAGACGGTCGAACGCCTGTTTCCTGTTGTTAGGCAGCCGCTGTCTCGGCGACCGGAAGGGTAATGGTGCAACCCAGCTTTCGGAGCTGTCCTGATAGCACCCAGCTTCCATTATCCTCAGAAACTCCAAATCTTCCATGGATGGGGCGAGTCTGTGGTCGTCTGGAGTACGAGCGAAGACGGTCTGCCCCAAGCAGTCTCCAATGAGCGTCGTTGAGCTGCAGATGGAAGTTGGTGCTGGATAATGTTGATGTTTAGGTGCTTGACCAAATACCTCTTTCACTATGATGTGGTTGTTGCATGGCTCAAGATGACTCGCACGACCGCTCTCTAGGATGGCTGTTTTGTAACTTCTCACCTCGAGTGGTCTATGAGCACCTCCAAGACACACGTCACCGACGACGACCCATCCTAGGTCAAGCCTTTGAGCAAACGGTGCATCTCCTGGGCCACTTATCTGCTCTCGGACCTTGTGGACCCGTAAGATGTCTCTGCCCAGTAGGAGGAGTATTTTGGCGTCCGGATCCAGAGGCGGAATCTTGTCGGCGATGTGCTTCAGATGGGCGTGATGGTAAGCTGCGTCTGGCGTAGGGATCTCAGTGCGAGCATTAGGGATTTGGTTGCACTCGAGGAGTATAGGCAGAGGAATGCTTACTTTCTTATCCACTGGCTCCACAGTGTAACCGCTGGCTCTCCTCCCCGCTGTCTCTGTACGTCCCGCACAGGTCTTGAGTGTATATGAGTAAGAGCCCCCGGAGATCTTGAAGACCTCAAAGAACTCTGACCGTGCCAGGGAGCGATTGCTCTGCTCATCCAGTATGGCGTACATTCTCTTGGACTCTTCCCTGCGTCCGTTAGGGAACACACTGACGAGGCAGATCTTAGCACATGCTCTGGCGCTCAATCCTTCACCACATACTTGAGTGCACGTCGACTTGACCTCCTGGTTATCCGCTTTGTCCTCCTCCCCGCCATCCTCTGAAGTGGAAGGGGACGACTTAGATTTCCAGGTAGGTGGATAGGGGTGAAGTGCCGTCACATGAGCGGTGCTCTCGCACTCTGTACATTTTATCTCTGCGGTGCAGTTCTTTGCAAGATGCTCTGTGGAGGAACAACAGCGAAAGCAGATGTAATGTTCTTTCAAAAGCTGTTTGCGATCATTTATGCTCTTCTCACGGAAGCCTCTGCACTTCCTCAGAGGATGGGGCTTTTTATGCAGAGGGCAATGTTTGTTTGGATCGATTCGTTCTGTGCTTTCTTTAGAATCAGCTTTAGCAGCTCCTGAGACCTGCGTCTTGTGAACATAAACGGATGTCTTTGCGGGCCTTTCCCACTTGTTCTTCCTCTCTGCAGGAACTTGCATGAAGAGGTTGAAGCTTGGGTCAGTGCGAGCTCTTGCTTCTGAGGAAATGAAGTTTACCAACACGGAGAAAGGTGGGAAACTAACAGAATGTTCTTGTTTGTATCTTGTACCGAAGTAAAGCCACTTTTCTTGTATGTTGTATGGGAGTTTCTCAATGATAGGCCTAATTCCTCTGGAGGTATCCAAGTACGACAAGCCTGCGAGGTAGCCGTCTTCCTTGGCGGCTTGTAGCTCTGACAAGAGATCGGCTAACTCCCTGAGTCTCTGTGGATCCTTTGTTGTAACCTTTGGAAAGTTTTCTAGTTTGTTGAACAGAGCTTGTTCGACGGCCTCTGGTGAGCCGTATATTTCGTCGAGGCGCCCCCATGCCATGTACAGTCCAGTGGCTGGATTTCTGATGTTGACTGTTTTTATGCGCCTAACTTGTTCTGCCGACTCTTTCCCCAGATACCTGGTGAGGAGGTCGAGTTCTTCTGCGGCGGACATGTCTAGATTGGCGATAGCATTTAGAAACGATGACTTCCAGGCCCAATAGTTCATTGGTTGGTCATCATATGTGGTGAGGCCTGACGTCACCAGGTGGTTGCGAGCAAGGTATTTGATGAGGTCTCCAGTGGATGCAGAATCATCATGGCTAGCTCCATAAGACATCCTGTAAACGGGCTGGTGCGCAGGAGGTGAGGGATCCTGTTTGAAGTTCTGTTGCGGACGTCTTCCACAAAGCTGACGATCTGGAGAGAAGTTAAGGGGCTGATTGAAGCTTTGTTGTGGCGGTGCCCCACTGGTCTGCGAAGCCTGAGGAAGCTGGTGTGGCTTAATGTCAGCAGGAGCAGCAGCTTGCGTTTGACTCGCATTGAGTGGGTGGGGTGTTGAGGGGATAACGTTGTTTGGTTGAAGAGGTGGAGGATGTAGGGTTAGCGAAGCATTGTCGTTCCCTCTTTCAACAGATAAAGCCCTGCTGCATAGGCTGGCTTGTGCCCACACGTAGGCCGCAATACGCTCGTCTTTGACAGATTGGAGAACCAGGCTTTTAGCCTCACTGCGTACTTCAAAGCCCATATCTTGTAAACCGGCCACGAGAGTATTAGCTTCTGCTATGGCAGCATCCTTTTCTTTTTCATCCTTTAACGCATCAAGATTGGCTTGAATACGTGCTTGCTCTACTTTAAGTTCAATTTCCTTTTGTGAATGTGCCGCTCTAGCTTGCGCTGCTTCGGCTTTTGCCTTTGCTTTGGCGATGGCCATGCTAATCTTTGTGCTGGACGATGAACCAGATGAGTGACTGCTCCTTGAGCGTACAGCCTCAGACTGATTATCTCCATTTTCTTTAGTATTGTTGCTACGTTGTGACATTGTGACTCACTGCGTTTTTAATATCAGGAGAAGGGAGCTAATATGAAGCTGACTCGAAGCTGTAGTGTTAGCCGCTTATCTCTTGTTACTGAGTTGCTCCGTAGAATGGCAATCTTTGCGTCCCTCGTTAGCTGTATTGCCGTCTTTTCACTGTCATGGACTAGGTTCCACTCAGCTTAAACACACCGAAGAAACTCCAGGAGACCGATGGTTCATTTCCATGAAGTTTTACTTGGCATATTGTGAAACTGCAACACAGTATACAAAATACAATTAAATTCCCATGCTAACAACAGCGTAGCAAGCTAGAGCTAACTAAGCCTAGCATATATTAACACAATGGGGCTAATAAAGCTAACTAGGCTTGCTCATGCTAATTATCATCTTAGCTGCCTTAATGATGAACAACAATAAATACTGTAACTTATAACTCAATGTTACACAATAAAATACTCACAGACGTTGCCTGAGCCGAAGGGAGAAAAGAAAGGCGAGGAAAGAAAGCTGGAGACTACTGCGATCGCATGTAGCTGATCACTGCATGACTGCTTCCTACTTCCTGTGTTTCCCAGAATGCACTAGTGGGTGCTATGGTTACAGAGTACACAAATAAACTGTACAGCTGAGATAAACTAACACCTTAAAACATAATATTAACTATATTTTCAGGCGGCATGACACCAAGCGTGAGGTCACAATGGAGAATCTTTGGAGCGTGACAGGTAAATAAAACAGGGCTCACACAGAAACTTTGAATTAGGGACATGCACAGAGCCTAGCCACATAGCTGTGATTTGTATACCTTTTGTTTTAGATGTTTATTTTAGGGATTTGCAATATGCCTTTCCAAGATGCCTCAGGAAAGTGAAATTCATCATTATGATCAGAGAGCAAATGAAATCTCATCTTTTGGAGAACTTCAGAAATCAAGACATTTGAATCTGAACAACACACAAAACATCCTTTAATACCTAAATGTCAGTTCAGTACCCAGTTTTGTTGGGAGTTTGTTATTCTTCTTCTTTTTCTTGTTGTTGTTGTTCTTCTTCTTCTTCTTCTTTTTATTATTAACGCAATTTTATTATTATCACTGACGTGTTTTTTCGGATGAGTTTTAATCAATGGTAGCCTGTTTAGGCGACGTACTGGCACGAGAGCACTGTTCTTATCCAATCGGCAACTAGTTTCACCTTTCTGTGAAACAGTGCCAGGAAGTATTTGCGGGGACTACATCAGTTGATTACTGCACAACAGGATACCATGCATTGAAATAGATGGATCACGGAAGTGAAACTTGTGAAAGTGGCGCAGACACAAGCACAATAGAACTCGAGGTGAAAAAATGGCGATAGGCTTGGTTAGATGAAATCGGTAATGGGGGACAAACCTTCGGCTTTTGTTGTCACAAATTAAATGAGTACGGGACCTGCTTTGCATTGTGTGTTCGAAAAAAATACAGTATGGGACAAGCGGAAAAAGTTATTGTCTCGGCATGATACAGAATCCTCACACAAAGCAGCTGTTCGGGCTCTTCATTATATGTCAACGTTGCCGGGAGCTGTGGTCACTGTGGCTGCTGTCGGTTCATCCATCCAAGACTGCGTGTTCTGTCAAAGTCCGCATTTATAACGGAACATGACCTGTCTTTCAGGATAGCGCCAGCGCTAGTTGACCTGTGCAAAACGTCACAGGACAGAACTGGCCTTTGCAAACTAAGGGTGTCAGATACACAGTCCAGCTACCTATCCACTCACGGCATTGCCTGTCACATTAGGCAATGTTTCGCGCAAGCTGTCAAAACAGATGTTTTCACTGAAAGTTGACGAGTCCACAAAACGCAACATGGACAGAATTTTCAATGTCTTGGTCCGATTCTATGATGATGATTTGGACAAAGTTGTAACACAGCATCTTGGTGCTCGACCAACAATTAACGTTGTTCATTTTTAATAGCATTTAAGAGAAAAATTAAGCACTTTTAATTTGAGCACATTAATACAAAATTGTACGAATATATATATATATATTTGTTTTACAGTTTTGAATTAAATCTGTTGTGGTAACGCTAAATGTACGTGTGTCCTATTTTGTCACCCCCCCCCCCCCCCCCCCCCAAAAAAAAAAAAAAAACAAAAAAACAAAAACATTTCAGGCTCAGAAAATGTTGTTGCTTTAAGCCTTGTATATATATATATATATATATATATATATATATATATATATATATATACAGTGTCTATATATATACATACATATATATATATATATATATATATATATATATATATATATATATATATATATATATATATATATATATAGCTGTGGTTACATGCTGTAATAGGAGTATTTTTTTTCACAATTTTCTACTTTTTATTATACTTTGAGTAGCCTTTACAATTACCAAAAATGTGTACTCATTACCTTTTAGTTTTTTTCTTCCTTTCACCAGAAGGCTCACATTTATGCTTGACTTGGTCACCACATGCATTTGCAGGAGACACAGGTGTTAAGAAATTAATTAGCAAAAACTATAACCATGTATGATGAAGCTTAACTGCATTTAAAATCCTGTGGGAACACTCAAAACTATGTGGTGATCATTACAAATAATACATTTCACTTCAATTTACACCTTTCAAAACCCATCAGAATTTCCCACAGGTTCCCAAATTAGCTCCCAAAGCCTCTGAGAGTTCTCCTGGTAAAAATTAGTCTCTTGCCTGAGTACCTTCCGTTGTGCTCCTCGTGAAGGGGGAATGTTTGAGCCAAGTGGTCACCCTTTGTCTAAACAGTGCATGACCTACTATCAGGTTGATTCCGGTGCCAAAGGCGATGGTGGAGTTCTGAAGTATATACAGCTCGATAAAGACAGACTCAGGCAGGCCCAGCCTCCTCTCAGCCATGACCAGAGAAAGACTGAGGATGTAGCATGCATACAGGACCACCTGGGCTGTGATCATCCGCGTCACCCTCAACTGGCTTTCCAGCCTGGGGCTGTAGAACTGGTGGACGGCACGCATCTGAGTGACATGTCCACGCAGGTAACGGATGGTAAACCCGCAGGACAGGACCATCAGACCCCCGTGTGGCAACCCTAGGAGCAGGGAGGTTGCCTGGAAGGCATAGTAGTAGAACTCGCTCTCCCAGGAGACAGTGGCATTGGAGAATGTCTTGACGGACGTCCCATTCATCAGGGGCCACTCTAGCCAACCCCAGGACGGCACCCTGAAGAGGACGTAGAAGAGGACACAGAGGAGCGTGAGGAGGAGGTCCCATGCCTGACCCCAGCGCACCACCGTGCGCACGTCACGCTTCAGGGCGAGGAGGACAAAGGAGTGGACAGGGACGATCTTGAAGCAGAAGACTACGCAGATCCAGGTGCAGGAGGTCATGCTGAAACACATCAGCAGAAACAGGACAACAGTGACCGCTTCAAGGAGAGGCATGTAGACCCCAAATGTCTGGAAACAGACGGTGATGATGGTGAACAGGTTTACGCTGGCGGTGCACCCCACCATGCTGACCAGCAGGGATTTTAGCGGCTGCCTCACTCGCTCACCCATGCCAGGGACAGGAAACACAAGGCAGGACACCATGAAAGCACCGACCAAGGTCCCAAACCCACCCACCGTGCCACACAGAGCTTTTAAAATTGA
The DNA here is from genome assembly GCF_013368585.1 of Megalops cyprinoides. Taxonomy (NCBI): domain Eukaryota; kingdom Metazoa; phylum Chordata; class Actinopteri; order Elopiformes; family Megalopidae; genus Megalops; species Megalops cyprinoides. Next base: position 5,073,475 of record NC_050593.1, read on the forward strand.
GCTGGTCATGGCTGATGGCCCAACAAGTTAGAAGCACGCTCAAAAGAAAAGTAACCACAAGCAGCTCTCTCCTTTTGGTAAATGGTTATTCATGCACTAGGCAGCCACAATGGCATGTCATACTGTGGGACTTAACAGCCACAGCATTTCACAGAAAGCATATGCAAAATCAACTCACTGTTCCAACAAACTTTGATAAGCTCAGGGATTGTTTTTTTTTGGACTGGGAGAGTGGTGGTTATTTGCCTGTCAATATCATTTGTTTTTGTTCAGATATTTACATTGGCATACTGATGGTAGATGACTGGTAGCTGGTGGATGAACTTCACTATCAGTTTCTCTGAAATAAAGAGACATCTGACCAAGGTCAAAGGGTCCAAAAAATAGCCCAAAAAAGAGCTCCTCTGTTACTGTCAACTACTGTTTCTTCCATTTTGATAAAATATTAAGTCACTTCTGCTTTTACCACTATCAGATGTATATTGTCCATGTATCGTTTCTTTGATATTAATGATATTTAGTGATGTGATCATTTACAAGTATATTTTGGGGGTAGCAAGGACTTTTATTAATTGTGAAAATTTAGTAATGGGCTTCTTTTTCTCGAAATGGTTTGCAAGTCCCAGTGCTATAGAAGCATTTTCAGCTTTCCTTATGTTTTATACCACGCAAAGTCAGCCCGGTCTTCAGTTGAACTTCTCTGAAGATGAATGCAAATAGAGCTAGAATACAACAAATCAATGCTGTGGCACAAGGCCATGTGTATAGCAATCAAAATAACTCCACCAAATAAATGACACTACAATTAATAGACACAATATTTTACACACAACACTTCAGCAACCAATAAGAATAAATATGCCTTTGTGTTCCTCGCCATTGATATTTACCCACATTGTAAATTTGTGTTTGTATATATTTGCATGGCCTTCCCTTTTCTCTTCAGTCTCCCTCACTTCAAATCCAGCTAATTTGGGGAACTATACTGAACCTTCTCAAAGTTAATTCATAATAACTGTTGCCTGCAGCACAGCATTTAGGCAGGTGTGAAAATATCTTTCTCATGAAGCCAGTTGAAGGACGGTTACTTTATGTAACATTTTGGCAAGCATCAAAATACATTTTTCTGCTTCTTTGTACAAGTTGGTGTAACACTTTCCCTTTTTTGCGTTCTCAGCCGATAAATTAACTGCACATATCTCCTGCAAAAGGCATCAGAAAAGCAAATTAGGTGCTCATCCTCATTATTAAAACAAAGCATTTGGAGAGCCATCATACAGCAAGGACCCAGGCCAGACTTGCCAGTTTCACGTCCTACAACTACTGTATTTGAAATATTGCCCTACACAAGGGTTACACATGGCTCTTTGATGCATAAGAGGTAAAAAACAAATGTTACAGTGTAGGACTGTAAAGCTGCAGTAACAGACAACGGTCATTTACTGACATAATCTACATCATCTGTGGGTAATCACTGTCTTGTTTCAGTTTCCTACATCCTACCTTTTGCAAGTTCTGGCTAGCCAGTGGGCTTGGTTTTCACACATTAATAGAAAGAAACGTTGAACTGTAGTTCTGAATGAAAAAAAAAAAAAAAAACAATGCTTTGTTACCTGCCACACATCTGACTCATATCAATAATGTATGACACAACCATGTACAGACAAAATACATATTCAATTTTTTGATCACCAAAATTGTTATTTCTGCGGCTCATGTCATCTTGTTGCCCATGTGAATCAATCCTCAAGGAAACAGGATGTGCAGATAATATAAAGCCTCTGAAAGAAAGATCACATCTTGCTTTGTTTGCACTCATATTCAATGCCCATCAGTGCATCTGATTGGTCCATGATGGATACCACTAATCATCAAGGAGACAGAGATGGTCTCATGGCTGTTGTGGTTCATGTTCTACAAAAGGCTTTAGTGTTTCATGGTTGTAAACACTCTTGCTGCTTGAAAGAGAGCATTCCTCTGCTAGTACAACCTGATCCTCAGTGTAACAGTCTTATTATGACAAAGCACAGCAACTATGGGGAAAACTGTAAATAATAACTTAAATGGAAATTCACTTTAACAAAACATACAGTATCTTACCACAACATCTGCCTTACTGGCGACTTTGAGCAGCATAATTTTTATTCATTTTGTTCATGAGCATCATTTTGGAGCAGACAAAGTATAAATCCACTAATCCACTTTAATAATGAGAGTATATTAATCTTATCTGTGTCCACTGTAAAACCATCTAGATGACATAAATGTCAGAGGATTCCTATGGAACAAATCCAGTTAACACAATAAATTAAAATAGCAATAAATTACTTTTTGAGTTAAAATGTTATTCTGATTTTTATGTTATTTTGCTCTGTGATTTGTGCTTTTATGTTTTGTTGACCCAATCTGCAATGAATCCAACAACTGTGTCAACACTGTGCTAATCAAAATTTGACAAAATTGAGGTGGTAGGAAACACAGAGACTAAAAATCCAGTTCAATACTGCTAAAACCACAAACCAATTTTGATATGAAAAACTGATATTTAATATGTTAACATTGGCTTTATGGCTGCTATAAAATTGGGTAAAACTGCATAAACACCATTTATACAAGTTATTGTTTCAATCTAGACTAACCATTTACAAGTCACCAGTACCATTATTGAGCAAAGGGCCATCTTCATTTAACAAGCAAATCAGACTTTAGACAGATCAGATTAATGTAAACAGAGGGATTTGATTAGCATTGACCGTAAGATGATAGCCAATGTTTATTTAGACCCACTTCCTTCTCTCTTGCAGCATCAAGGTGCATGTGTATCACTAAATACAAATATTTTCTTGCCATGCATACAAAACACTTGAACACAGGTTCCGAGTAGAAATGGAAGCAATGAGACTTGTGCCGAATCCATTTCTAAGCTATAAACAGTTTGGAGGTTGAAATACCACAAATGTATCCATCAGAAATGTCAGCACCATGATTCATCATTCATTGTAACTTTTCTTTTTGTTTATTTGTCAGCATATCAAGCTATTTCACCGGCAGTCTGGGTCCATAAGGATATTTTCTCAGGGAGTTTGAAATGAATATGTGGGATGTACAGGGGATATATAACACCAAATGGAAAAAGGATTCTTGAACGACTGATTTTGAAGTAACTAAGTCCATCTGTGCCCCACAGCAGCACCTTACCATCACCTGCTCCAGTTTGTTTAGCAGTTTGCAACCTGCAAAGCACAAAGGAGGGATGCGGCCTGAATGGAGGGATTGCTTCTCATCACTTTGATTGCTGAGAGGTGCACTTCAAGCTCCCAGTCATAGGGGATGACACTGTTGTGTCATAGAGTCGTTTTCTTTTGTCACTTAGCTGTAATAAACTATATCAAACAAGGTGTACATGCCTAGAATTTTCAGGTGTCTGTTATATTGTGGCCAGATGCACTAACAATAAAAATGAGGCTATAAAAGAGATACATTGTCAGTGGTTTTGTAGCAAATGTCATAGTTTACTTTTTTCAGGCTACAGTATATGTGCAATGTGAGGGTAGCAAAAAGGAAAGCAATGTCATGTTCAGTTTAGTTTTCTTTTCTTGAAGATGACTTTGTCAAAGGCAAAATTCAAGGCTACATGAAAGGCACTTAAACCGAGCGATGGGGGCTCTCATGCTATCCTTGAGTTTCGAGACTGCTTGAGTCCCCATTGCAAATAGGCTGGCCAACCTACGGAGACAGTATGGCTCAATAGCTTATCAATTGCATTACCCCCTTGAAGCTGTGGCATTTATATTGTTTAGCAGGAAGGTTGTATTCAGAGAAAAATGAAAAAGTACATATAAAGGCTTTAGTCGAAGAGCAGAGACAATACCAAGTCACATGTATGCAACACATTCAGTCGTTCCAATTTACAAAGACTGTTTTTTATCACTGCACCATTCCAACGTTTTGTTAAAACTCATGTTGGACATCCATGCACAGAACTGACAGTAAGCTCTTTTGTTGCTAAGTGCTGATTCCAACAGCTGGCTGCTAGCCAGATCAAGGTGACAGCCTGGAGCAAACCAGCACTGAGACTTTCCAAAAACACTTCACTCCCATTACTTTCTCCTTTTTTCATATGTTCATTTCTGTTTCCCTCAGTCACTGCCTGTTGATTGTGTCATCAGTAATAGGGATGGGGCATTTGCTTTCTACTTTTAGCACCAATAGAGGTGGTGTGAAACATTAGCTCTATCTTAATTTAAATTGACAAGCATGTTGCAGGCAGTCATAAAATAACAGCCAAAATCAGGTTCAGGACGATTATAATTTTATATTTTATCAGCTTAAAGTGCTCTACTGTCGTTTACGTTTCTTGCTCAGAGGCCACCACTTGAATTATAAAGTTTCAGCCAATCAAATCTCACTCCATCACTGCTAACTTCAAAAGGTACTAGGCATTAATTTAAACCCACACACAGCGAGACTAGATAAATTAGGGCATCCATTAGGTTAATGATGGAATGACTGATCTACAGTCCAGTACAGAATGTTGAAAAGAGAGCCAGTTATTCCATTAGAGCTGGCAAACACCACAGCTCTGATTCAAGTCCCTCAAGACCACAGGCAGTCCCAGCATCACTCTACAACAGAATGATACACTGTCTCCCGTACTGCTGTGTGCATTTGCATCTCTGCCACCTTATCATGGTTGTGCAGAGTGCTGTTGTCTGCAATTATTAAACCATGCTTTGATCTAACTGCAGTGGCTTTTGTCCAAAAGAAAGTTTAAGAAAGTTTTTATTTATTTATTTTTATAATAAATAAGCAATGAGCAACATCGCCATCATCTTTTCCTTTTTTGGTCATCAACTACTCTTTTATTTTAAAAATGGTCACACTTTATTCATTGCTAAATGTTGAAGGGTGAACTTCATTGTGGTTAAACTGAATCTGGCCTTCCGTTGTGTTTATGGAAATTGCTATTATCAAATGTTAAGCTTTATGAGTTATCAATTAAGAGAAACGAAAATTGGATTGTTTGCTGACAACCTCAAATTACACCAAAACCTGCCTTGAGGTGGAGGCAGGACACCAGTTCCATTCAATATCATGAGCAGGACACTTCTGTGAAATAATCCTTGCATCATTTACACAGCAAAATTCTTTTTGTCTAGTGCTGGAGAGAACTCTATTATTAAGACGGCTGTGCCTGTGTAGCTAGACCCAGGCCTCAGACAATACAAGGACTGAGACAAAATGAAGCAGGTTTTATTTTAATATGAAGAAAAAATTGTAATCTTTTAGTTTAAAAAGGGAAAACATTCTGTCAATGTAAAAATATATTTTGGTTCCATGCTTTGCTAGAAATATATTTATATAAATATTCTGTGTGAGAAAATTACCTTTTGTCAATATGCACAGATGAAAATGGTATAAATAAATAACACCCAGCCTCTTTGAATGTTTGTAATGGACTGAAACATAGATTAATTGCATACATATAATGTGCAAGTTCTGCATTACAGAGAATCAAGGACATTAGTTTCTCCAGCAGAAGTTATTGTGACAAATAGACTGAAGTTTAATTGTTGTGTCTTGGATGAGATTCCATACTAAATGTTGATCTTGTTGCACATTAGTGTTATTCTTGTTGCAAAATTAGTGTCATCTGATTTATCCTGCAGCCAGCCTGCCAATTACAATGTTTCAGCTGTCTGCTGTGTGCCTCACTGTGTTCTGGGACTGAATAGAGTGTGTGATTCAAAATAAAAGCACACAGACAAGCAAGAAGACACACACACACACACACACGCACACGCACACACGCACACACACACACACACACTCTAACAGTTTCCTGCAACAAAACTACATTATATGTTTCAGTTTTTAGTGTAGTGTAGGACAAGGTCAGGGTGTTTTCATAATTGACTCTTACTTTTTACAGAGCTACAGTAAACCCCTTCCAGTATTTTTCTGACATCACTCCACTGAAAGCTTCTTTTCCCACTCAGTCTTAAAGAAAAAAGATTTACACCATGATAACCACGCTATTAGAATCATCTCCAACCTACCTATACTAGCAAGGTTCTTGGCCATGTTGTGTCATTTCAACTCCAAAATGAGCTTAGAATGATATTCATGACCTTTTTCACTTTTCAATCATGTAAAAGATCATTCCAAATTATCTTATATTATCTGTAATATTTTTTTCATGATGGATTTATGTGTAATATGCTCTTGGTAAGTGATTCTTTGTTTTAATTAGACTTGTTGTATTTTTTGCATTCATAAATGATGTAGTTCACTGTATTTTATCCTGTACTGTACAGCACCTTTGGAACCACAAGTGGGTAGAACTCTGACTGCACTCTATGTAGTCCCAACTCATTGAAATAACATTTGAGGCTTCGGAGGTGAAATTAATGGAGAAAAAAGTATGTCAAAACTACACTGTAGGCAGAGTGGATGCTCACCATGGTGGTGAACCTTCTTTAAGAAAGGGTTCACATTTCATGGATGCATGCTATCCCAGCCCACTCCCTGTTTATCACTTGGAAACTGACAGCATCTGTTGCTTATTATTATTTTGTTCATTATTTGTTTATGTTGTTTTTGTTTCACCAGAAAAAAGCCTGATGATGTCATCATTAATTTTCCTTGGGGAAAATTCACACAAAATTCACACCTTCTGCAATTAATGGAAAATGAAAGGAATAGATGGTGACCAACTATCCAGAGAATTTTCACATAATAATAATGTCTTTTGTGAAAGACGGCTTTGCAATACTTCATCTAAGGAGTTTGGAATTCGAACATGCTGGATGTGCCTGATTACAAAGCATCTAATCATCAAGTGAGTCAATCTCTGTGTTTTCCTTCACTGGAGCAAGTATTGAAGAGTATATCTTTTCTTCTGTCCACTGTTATGGCTTTGTTTCCTTGTCTAGATGAGGATTTTCAAAAAGACTGTCAGCTCATCTTGGTACATAATATCCAAGCACTTAAGTGTGATACAGCATTTACAGCCATAGTTCTAAATTGTCAGTTGCCTACCTATAGAACACAATGCAATTTTATCTCTAATTTTGAGGTAGTGTTTAGTGATGGAATGGTGGGGGTGGGGGTGGACATGGTGATGAGTGGTGGAAAACCACTATAACTTATTTGACAATGCTATTTGACAGTGCATCCAGTAGTAACCTTTAGGGGAGTTTAAATATGGAGGCATTATTCACAAAGCATACCATGACACCCTTAGTTTCTATCTTCAAAAAATGAATATATTAACATGTAGTGGTTGCGGGCCTTTAATTTAATACCTGGCTGGTATTCGAAATCCATATAAAACAGGTGGGGGAGAGAGGGTGGATACATAGCTGATTTCATAGTGGGAAATTGATTTCAGTCAAACTGTTGCTCACTGTTCTGCAGCAGTGAAAGAGTGGCAAAATTAAAGTGAACACTAGTTGGACATGATGAATGGTCCCCATCAGGGAAAGGCCATGCGGAACGGCTCCAAACAATATTAATGCCACTCCCCAAAAATAAGCTGCTAGAGAACAAGGGCTGCGCACGGCCTGCGGCAAATCCAAACGTGCCGCACTGGGCTCATTGATCCAGCTGTTTCGGCAACCATCTCTGCAGAGGGTTATATCAGAGCTTAAAGAGTCTTGGGGGGACATACACAAGATCTATGATCGGATGTCTGACCGGTCTAAACCTAGCCTGACCTAGCCTAAACCTTAGCTTTGTGGTCAAAGTCTGGATGTGTGACTTTTCGTATGTGACTGCATAATGCTGCACGGAGAATCTGCACACCTGTGGGTGCATTAGGCCACATCAGGCAATCCGCTGACAGTAAAGTTTCTTCTTTATACAGGTAATGGTCAAGAATCTCTCTTTTAAAATAAAACTATTATAAACATAAAAAAATAAAACTACCATATATATCTTCCGTCTGTCTTTAGCCTGGGTCTCCTGCTTGGCTGATGCTGATCTAAATTGCTATTGACCAGGCTACACTCAAAGTTCAGCCACGGTGGGACAAACAGAAACACTCCATCAAGAGGAGCAAGAACAGATGGTGGTGATGTACCTGCAGAAAGGGAAGAACAGGTGAAAGGCTAGCAATACTTCAGAGAGACGTGGTGTTTACATACATCTGCTGATGTACTTGGACACATCATCAGTGAAGTACCTGGAGTCCTCGGGGGTTTTGGGCCTTTCAACTTCAGACCCCCTCTGCCAGACGACCCGGCTGGGAGTGATCAGCTCTCAGCCTGTGTCCAAGTAACGTTAGACCACGGCTTGTCCCTCATGATCCACAGCCATCTTGAGTCCTTCTCTGCAACTTCTGAGGCTCTCCTGATGGCTTTATTTCTACGGGCACCACTTATGTCCAGGAGAGAGTAGACCTTACACAGAGATTTCCCTGCAAAGCCCCTCCCTCCCACTTCTATGGGCATACACCGTGCTTGCCACCTCCTCTTGTGGCATTCCTCCACGAGCTCAGCATATTTCCCCCTCTTTCTCTCACTGGCCTCCTCCATCCTCTCCTCCCATGGAACCGTGAGTTCCAGCAAGACTACTCCAGCAAGACATAACACTGCGTGAGAAATAGAAAATTAAGAGGCAGCACAGTAGTCAGTGAGCACTGCTGGTAAATCATAATTCAACAGGCCCATACAAAAACTAAATATATTTTAATATTTTCAGTATTTTGAGAACTATGTTGTTCAACCCAGGAATATATTGCAAATATGTTTTTTTATATTTAAAAATGTATTAAAATATATTAATGTGAAGCAGACATATATTGCAATATACCAAACACCAATAATATTTTTACATATTTACATATTTTCACTACATTGATTGAGCTAAAAATATACATTCTCTACAATATATTCTCAATATACATTTTTGGTATGAGGGGATGCACACAGTATTCATTTGCTCCACAGGTGATTTCATGCAGGGAGATTTACTCTGCTTACTTCTCTCTGCATCCATCTATATTGCTGGATACTTAATGAGCTGATCGAAGTAAAGAACCTGCTAGGACCTACTCAGTTAACCAGATTTCCCCAGAGGGGTACTATAATAAACAGTACACATAGTAAATATATGTTATGTGTGAAAAGCCAATGCAGTGTTTAGCCAAAACACCTAAGTTGCCGTTTTACAGTAACAAAAGAAATTAACATATTAGACACTGCCAACTCAGATAATGGAGAGGTGGTTTTAAGAACACATTTTAAGAATAGTTTTGCAACAAAAAGCACCATGGCCATAAAATGTGTGTCAATGCATGAGGCCAGACAGGCTTGACATCAGCAGTGCCCATCCAGGGACTTGAACTTGCAGACTCCTTGACAAATTCACTTCTGTTAATTTTTATTACATCGTCTTGGTAATGCCCAGTGACCAGACTGAAGGCTTACTTGAAGAGTGCATTAGAAGGGAATGCAATATCATTCTTTCTTTTTTCAGTAATAGTGGATCCATGCAACATCCTTTAGCAGCAACGAAAGAGCATTCCTAACAAAGACTGTTTATGTTGCAGCCTTAACAAAAACTGAATGGCCAAATGTCCCGCTTCACCAATTAGACAACTGCATCCTTCACGTCTTGATTCCTGTTAGAACAAAAAAAGTTCACAGTTTTTAAATGAAACAAGATCACAAATTGTTTCATGTAACTATGCAGTATAAGGAATACAGAGGTTGGCATGAATATGAGCTAAGAGCTGACATGAGCTAAGGTTGCCCAAGCCTAAACTGATATATGTTGCCAGGACCAGACTGTGGGCATCCCTGGGAACAATCAGCACACCAGTGGGTATCTATCACTGAAATCCACTGTCCTGAAAAGTACTCAGCCCTGGGATCAGAACAACCTGCTGCTTTTAAGCATGTCACAGACTTCTGGATTCAATCACAACTGCCAAGTCATCTTTAGGGAGGCTGCCATTAAGTCAAGAGGAAAAAAAAACTTGTGAATTATGCCTGTAATTAAGTAATTTTTCTCCCTTAAGACAGTTTGGTGTTTTTCCAACTAAAGTACCCTGGTGATTACTTTAGTTTTAAAGTAATGTGAAACTGAATAGCACTCTTGACTGAATACCACTTTTGCTTCAGAGGATTTGGCATCCTTAATTGAATCCATGGATGAATTACAGCTGTTAGATTGTGCTTGGGCTTATCACATCAATTTATCCTTTCTTGTTTTGGTGTGTGAATAACGTGTGGAAAGGGTTTAGTTATCAGCAATGGAAAAACAACTGCTCGCATCTGTTATGTCCGTTACCGCATTCTGCAGCAGTAAATTGTTTATATTACAAATGCAATTGCTGAGTTGTTATTTTTTCTGTAAATATGTTTCTTTACCAGTTATTCCACCAATCAGGCTCTGAAGCTCACAGCTCAGTAGAGTAAAATTCAGATGAGGGGTTTATTTCTCTTTTCATCAACCCACAGTAGTGATCTGCCTCCTGCCTCCTGCTGATCATTCCTTGCAGGATTCTTCACCCACATCACTAATTTTGAATTGATTTCTACTAAACTGTATCAGGCAGTAAAGATTGATGTTAATGATGCTTCTGGTTCCTCTCACCACCTATTGAGAATACCAAAAACCACACTAGCCAGGGGTGTGAATTTTAATACTGCAAGCAATGTGTCCTGGGTGAGAAGGTGTTTCAGTGAGGACTGCAACCACACATCCATTGGAACTAACTTACGTGTGCCAAGGAGAAGAAGGATAATAATCAAAGATAATAATAAAAAAGGTATGCTCTAGGAATATTACTGTGTTTTAAGAATGTTAAGGGAGATATGTGCTTCATTATCCTGTTTGTCATCACCTGGTTTCCTACTTTCAGAGCCTGTTGGCAGTAGTCCCTATGAGCTCTCTGCAAAGCACATTCAGGTTGGCTGTCCCTTTGATTTGGTGGCAGATTGCTCTCTTGTTTCTCTGATAAACAGTTATGACACCCGCTCAAAACAATTACAGGCAGATAAACTGACAAACATCATCCAAATTAAGGACAGACCTGTACACCACATGCTGCAGAAACAGTGTTCTCGAAGCAGTCAGGGATAATCAGCAGGGAAAGGGAGACTTATAATGAGTTAGAGACATTAAAAGGCACACACGTGAGAAACAGAGACAACCCTACGCTGGGGATCCTTTGAAGGGGAATCACCTTCCACCATTAATCTCCTATTCTGGGGTGACCCGCGAGACACCCACGAGGCAATGAGATTTTCATTAAGCTTTTCAGAGAATTAAACTAAACTAAATTACTTCCAATACTGGTATCTTTACCCAGCTCTGACCAACCTTTTAAATCCACCAAGCTGATGAGTATCCACTTTTTATTGCTCACTTTAACGAGCAATAAAAAGCAGCACTTCAGTCCGATTTAGTTTTTTTATATATGATTTTTTGTTTATTTGTTTGTTTCCCCCTCTTGTATTATGTGTAAGTGCCCTCCCTCAAAGACCCAGTCTACTTTCTTTCCTGCAGTTGATCCTGCCAGAATTCTCAGTGGGCCATCTGTGAAACACAGTGAGCTTGCTGTTTGAACCGGTGTTATCTTGACTTGACTACAGATTGCTGCCACACAACAGAAGAGCCATGGCTCTCCCCGGTAAACACTTGTCGGAATACAATACCTGTCGGAAACAAATTTGGGAGGTAACATTTGACAATGACAGTCACAGAGACATTCGGGAAAGGGGCCATGCATCACCTGCTAGGAGAACTATGTATTTAAAAGACTTTTACTGTGATGGACTCCGTGTCCAAATATCCAACCTTGCGATGTATGGTCTTCCATTAATTTCACTGTTAGAGAATCTACAGGGAAACTTTGGAGATATGGCTTCTAAGGACAAGCATACACTCTCTCTCTGACGTCCGATAACTAAGGGATTGCTTTGTCACCAGCATCCTATTGTCACCAAGTCACCTCCTGTCCACTTCCTGGAAAATGCTGACTGCTGTTGTAAAAAAAAAAAAAAAAAAAAATCTGCTTTTTCAGATAGGAAATATCTCATACTGTAGAGATGGAAGTCTTCATCAAGAGTTATATACAGAGTAAACAGGGCTGGCCTCTTGTTTTCATCTGAGCCCCTTGAAGTGAGTAGAGGGGGAAAAAATCACAGAAAGGGGAAATAAATCACAAAAGGCGATGCCATGCCAATGTTGCCTGTAATCCACAAATTACATCTCTTTATTTAAAAGCGCTCTTATTTCTGCTTCTCCCTCACCCACCATATCCTAGTATCATCACCGTCAAATCATGTTCTCTGCAATCTAATGTTTCCATTCCTGTTATTGACAGGACTGGTATCGTAATCACAGTTTGCCAAGATAAGCGTCTTAATTGGACCACCAAGAGACTGTGGTCCTCGTAGCTAGGGCCCGTCGGCTCAGATGTGAATCCCAGATGAAAGGCAGCTTTGCAATCGATACCTGACTCTATCACAGCCATGCTCTCCTGCATTACCCAATAACCCCCAGCTGTTTTCAATACATTCAAAGAATTACCTAGGTGCCTCTCTGTCAGATGAGACTATACCTGTCCATGAAAGAAATCCCCTTAGCCATAGAATTCCAGTTTTTTTTCTTTTTTCTCTGTAGTGCAATAACGTGTGGTGTTATTGCACTAAGGATTCTTACCCCTTACATTCTTACCCCTTTCCCAGGGTCCCATGGTACCTTTCAGATGAGAAGTAGGAAATTGATCCTGTATGATTAATTGTCAGTGATTTTATAGATTATATCTTTTATTTTTTAGACAGGTGGGCATTGGTGTGCATATTTTCCTCTGTGCAATGCAATTCTTTGAGGACAACAATACGTTGGTAGTAACATGGGAATCATCAGATTGCTCCCGTTTCTTCCAAGCAAACATGGCTGTTGCTCACAAAACGCATATCCATTCAACCACCTAGCACAGCTGTGGGCCAAAACCCTAAATTCTCCTCCCCAATTCATTCTGAGGCTGTAGTTTTGCTCCACTCCTGTTTTCCATGGGGTGAAACAGGGAAAAAATTATTACTCCTAGCGGGGGATTGTGGGTGTTCGTCTCTCAGAGCTACGCCTCTGTACAAGCACCCACCGATTTATCTTCATTTGATTCAGATCAGGTTCTCCTCTGGTCGCTCCTGTCCTCTGTTCTTCATTTCACAGTGATTGAACTCTATTATCATTCAAAATCAATGCCCTTGCCTGGCGAATTGCGCCCCGGGACTTCTTTTGTGTTGTCATCCATTAATTACCGGCGCTGTAAAAGCAGAGGTAATTGAATGTGTTTGAAGGTCATTAAATTGCAGTAAACACAGGGGAAAAAACAGTTATGCTCATGAAGCTTTGGAAACCTTGGTAGTAAACTACAAAATAAAAGTCACAGGTCTGAAAAAATGCAAGAGGCTGAGGACACTCAATGGTGCATCAGCACAATGCATCACCACACACTGTGGCTCCAGCTGCCCTTGTTAGAACATCCATCAGGTTTTCATCTTTGTCAGAACTGTAAAATTCACAAGCCAGTTATATATCCAAATCATACCAGCTGTCGACTACCTATTAAGACTTTGACTACCACTTAATAAATATCAAATTAACCAGGGCAGCGAGCCCTTAAAATGTACCCTTTTGCCTTATTACCTCACTGTCATTGAGCAGAGCCACACAAGCATGGTTCTGGAAGAGTCTTCTGTTGGCTGGTCTCTTGATCATTTAGGGTTATCAAAAGCATCTGTTTAAGCACCTCCATGATGTCATCCTGATATTAACAGGCAGCTGTTTGGTTTCAGGCACAAGATGTCTGCTCTTTTGCATGTTTTAGGTTCCAAGCATGATTTAACCTGTGATTCAATAAAGGAATTAATCAAGAAGGGTCAACTTCTTTCTACAGGTATCATTTACTGCTGAGCATAATGAAAATACACAGAAAATGAATGCATAAGTTGCCTGAGAGCAGACCTATTATTTACCTGCATTATTATTTATTGTAGTAATGAAAATTGAATAGAGATCAAGTGCGTCCTTGTAACACCTTGTGGTGTCACAGCTTCCATCACACAGACGGGCCTCAGGGCTAAGTTTAGAACTCAGGATTAGAGCAACAGGAGTGGGACGCTGCTGTCATACCCTTGAGCAAGGAAACAAACCCCAGTCACTGCAGTTAAAATCCACTGGAAAAGAAAAAGAAAATGGATGGGTGAGGTGCATTAGGTGTGAAACTGCAAGCTGCCCTAAGTAAGGCCGTCTGTTCAGCAAACAATTTAACCTCTAGCTGCTAATCTTCGGAGCTCTCGCCCCAACCCTCAACATGTACCAAATGTCAGACATCCATGGCCATCTGGGCACCAGCAGCCGTGAGGAGATTACAAGACATCAGGGTTCAGCTGTTAGTCCTCTGTCTTATTTATGAAGGAATTGCAATTCAGAATAAAAACATGCCCCGGCACATTCCAAAAGTCACCGGAGCTGTAAGTGTCAGACTGAGGCATGAGTATTGATATTGGAAAGAAACCTTTTTCATTGCTGGCAGACAAGGCCCTGAATATGAGGCCCAAGTATTTGCAGAACAGTGTTACTGACATTGCAGTAGGATTTCAGTCCTGAAAAACAAACATCGATTATCATAGAACTAAACTCTCTCCAGACTTTTATTTAGAATCCTACCAGCTGTGAAGATTAACAAATGGCTACTACTACTATGGCATTGGATGCAGAGAAAACTAACGTGGAACGAACTGGAACGAACTCCCGGTCTCCCTATGGACAGCTTCTTCACCCCATTCCTTCAGACGGGGCCTGAAGATGCACCTCTTCAGACTCTACCTGGACTGACCCAGCACACAATTGCTGCCCCCCCCCCCCCCCCCCCCCCCAAATCAGTGCTGTCGTAAATTGCTGTGCTTTTTAAATTGTGCTTTTTAAATTGTTTCTTGTTGCCGCCTTTACTCTGACGCTCATTGCGCCGTTTGAAGTTGTTGAAGTTCGCAGTTTGAAAGTGCATCGTATTAGTTGCCCTATAGGCTGTAATTGCACAAATCTGATAGTACTGTGTCCTCAAACAGACCTTGCTCTCAGCTGAGAACTGTCTCATTGTGGAACTGTACACATCCTGTCCCCGTACTGTCGCTATACTTGCTGTATGCACTTTTGTAAGTCGCTTTGGATAAAAGCGTCTGCTAAATAAATAAACGTAAATGTAAATGTAAAATGAAATAATACCCATAATTCAGGTCCTAGATCATGTTTGAGTATAACAAAGTTATACTCTGTAAATTTAACCACAGAGGTGCAATAGCTTACACAGTCCTTCATTTCCCCTCTCTCTCTCTTTCTCTCTCTCTCTCTCTCTCTCTCCCTCTTAGATTCAAATGCTTCATTGGCATGACTGTTTCAGTAATGACAGTATGGCCCCCAGCAACCATTATACAATCAGGTGTATAACAAGTACAATCAGTCAATGCTGTCGAACAAGCAAAAAAAATAAAAATACGACAATAATACTAATAACAATGACTTTGACAGTGTATATATTGGTCAGCTGCTGTCCCTGGGTTATGGCAGGTTGACGCAAATTACAGCAAATGCCTCTTTCTCTTTGTCAGTTTCACCCTCTGTCTTAATCTCTGACTCTGTCTGTCTGTGTCAGTCTCTGCTTGAATCGTTCTATCTGTCTCTCTTGGGATGTCTATCTGTCTTTCAAATTAAAATTCAAATTCAAATGAGCTTTATTGGCATGACAAAAACTCCATTTGTATTGCCAAAGCATTTCTACATACATAAAAACAAACAACAAATACAGAACATCACATGTTTTGCAGACATGGCTCAAAGCAGGTCTCTGTTTGTCATGTACTCAGGGTAGTATTTGTGTGTGTGTGTGTGTGTGTGTGTGTGTGTGTGTGTGTGTGTGTGTGTGTGTGTTGTGTGTGTGTGTGTGTATTTATTTCTTCAAGTGTTTTACTGATGGAGTGACTCTCTTTCTCTGTGGCAGGCATCCACATACCTAGCTGCGAGTCTGGCACTATCTTGTTCCTCGCCTAGTAATATTCTTAGAATCTTACTGTCCTCAAACTTTTCAAAGTCTGGGTAGATTATTTTGAATTCAGGAAAGATAGATATCTTTGAATTTGCAGTATTCACTCAAGAAGTGGAGCTCTGTTTCTATCATGCCCTGGCTGCAATGGATACATAGTCTCTCTTCTGTGGGCAGCCGGGTTTGCCTGTGTCTGCCTCTTTCAATAGCCAGGTTATGGTTGCTTAGTCTATACCTGGTCAAGGTTTTCCTTTGTTTTGTATTAGACACTGTGGACAGGTAGTCTGCCACAGTGTATTCTCTGTTTAGGGCCAAATAGCTTTTTATCAGTCTGTTGTCTCTCGATCTGTGTCTATTGGTGTCTTACTGTCTGTTTGTTTGTTTGTCTACTGATGTCGGTCTGCCTGTCCATGTTTCTGTCATGTGAAGTCATCCTTTCCTGTGACAATGGCAAACTTTCAGTCCTCTGTATATAAAGACACCCATTGTCTGCCTCTCTCTCGATCATTACCAGTACCCAGACAGTATCGCAGAGGAGTCTTCGGGGTTAAGAGAGAGTCTGTCAAATAGACCTCCACTCTACCCTCTCTCAGAAACAACATTCAACAGCGGCCCTCCATCATTCAAAGCAAGTGATCCAACCAGATGAAGAATCAACTACTCTATGACAAATGCCTCAAGACCTGATCGAACTCTGCGACGTGAGGAATGGTGCTATACTGATCTGTCGCCTCCTGTTTATTTTCATGTTCTCTGGATTTTTCTTTCCCCTCCCCTGTGAAACTGATTTAATTGGCAGGGCGGACAACGAGCAGCGGGTGAGCTTTCACCCTGCTGGGCTGAGCAAGGGTAGGAGATGAGACAAAATGATGCAGAATACAAATGCAACATTAGAGCAGGTGCAGGGCTCACCTCAGGTGTTCTAATTTAACACGTGCCCCAGCTGGGAAATGCAGGACACGACAAAAGTTAAACTGCATGAATATTCCTATCTACTTCTTGCCCGTTTCATGCTCATATAGACACCACGGTAATCGGCTCAGTTCCCAACAGTGGCATCATGGGTAATTACAAAGGACAAACCCCTGAGCTGTGAAGAGGGGACTTTTTTTTGTCATAAGGCTGTCTGAGGAAGACCGAACTTGAAACACATGGACCAAACCTGAGTGAAGGTACATGCCAATGTCACTGTGTTTTGAATGGTTGAATATTCTGATTTTCTTCTCCCCATGAGTTCTTCATAAGCAATCATCCAATTCGTGGCATTTTTAAAGACAACAAATGTCCACACATTGTAATCCCTGCGGTTTTTTTCCATTAAATGTTGCCTTTTCAGCAATTGTCATTTTTTTCCACAAGCGGAGCTCTGAAATACTTTTAGTGTCTAAATGAGCATCTTGGTTTAAGAGGTCTTTGGCCTTCTGCCCATCTATTATGTCAGATGATAAAACAGCTGGACACATTCCACCTAATTAACTGCCACTGTTCTCTGCTAAGGAAGAGAGAACTTACAGGTCATAATTTTAGCTGCAGACTAACAGTGAAAGTGGTCTTATTCCCGTAAAGCTGTGTCTGCTGTACATCAATTATTAATATCCATATATTTGCATATAAAGGCACTGAACTAAATGACTCTGCAGTTTTGTATTGATAAACTCTGAGAATAAACAGTGCCTTTCCTTGCCCTCAATATAAGAAGATTTAATTTCCATAAAGCAAATTCATTCTTTTGTATTACTCTACAGTACATTGGGTATATTACCCTGAACTGGACACATTACCATAAGCATACATAAGATGAAAGAGCACTCTTTGAATTAATTGAACTTACTTTGCCATTTATTTTATTCCTTTTTTTCTGAGGAAGTCACCCAAAATAGTTGTGTGTATATTATACCAGTCAAATCTGTCCGCTACCTCCGGCAAAGACATCTAAGAGTAGGTCAAAAGAGTTCATACTGGTTAACTCTGGTTTAGATTATTATACAAATCAGGTTGCTGAGCACTGCATGCTTAAATGTTTATATGACATTTTTCAAGGCAAGAGGCCGAGATTGAAATTGACCAGGAGGGCAGGAGCAATATTTGGGGAGGAAGAATATCTCCATGCCTGCCACACCTGTGGTGCCATTGTCTTGGGAGTGCACAGCAACCAAATTTTCATTTTCACATGATGTTATTTAATAAGATCGATTACCTTGTGAATGCACAATCAGTGCCGGGGAGTCAGAATGGCATTAGTTTTCCTCCACTCTCCACCTGAAATAGGCAGGTGAAGAGTGGAGGAACACTATGACTGTAGACTGTAACACTATTACAGTGGTGATCTCACCTCTTTGCGCTTTATCAGCATGCAAAGGAGAAATAGGTGTTTTTTGTCAGTTTTAAGATCTTCATGCAAATGCAAAAATGACTGTAAAAAATGGATTGTTAAACAGTCATATCTACTTTTCCGTCAGGTTTTGTTTCACGGGCAAATTTTTACACTTCATCTTTTTCTGTTCACGCCTGAAATCCTCACTCATACAAGCAAATGGGTGGCCTGCTACGGGTACCTTCAAATGGGCTGAGTATACCAAACATATATATTTTATCAACATTCCCTGTCACAGAACTTATTAATGTAGACAGTTAATGTGGATATTCTAAAATAGCCACATTTCCACATACTTTTATTCCCTTGTTCTCATCAAAAAGATGTGTGGAGGTCAGAGCATCTTAAAAGGTTGTTAAATACCTAAATACCAGTATCAGTGATAGATATCACTAAAATCATTATCACAATAACCTTTGTTTCTATTACAGCCACTGAAATGACTTTTCTTTTAAGAAATGTGTAAGAATTACCAACATTGTCATGTAAATCCACAATAACCCCTTTGACACTAGTGAGGGGGCAGGGGGTTGTGCACAGTGATGTTGAGTAATGAAATTGAATCTTGTAAACTTGGCAATAATTTTCTATATGGTTAAATTAGGATTTAAGGCCATGAGTAGGTGTTTTGTCTAAATTCCATTGGTTTTTCCCCTGAAGTACTTTGATTTATGTTCTTGTGGATACCAGAGTATGCCAGCTCTGACAGTAATACACAGCACAGTACCCCATGGAAACGCCCAGGACCCCTCTAATGTGCACTACTGTTTCTGATGTGGTGTGTAAAGAAATAATGTTCCCCTGCCCTCGCAATGACAGTCCATCGCTTCTATATTGCTGAAGGTATTCCCATGGAAGAAAAATTAATTTCACTCTCTACCTTTTCTCTGTTTAACAAGTTGGAAACATGACAAGGTCTTTCAAGGGAAAATATCAAAATATTAATATTGGTGTTGGTGATTTTCTGGTGCAATACCTAATTAAATAGTACTATACCATTACTGTACAATCCATTAGAACAAACTAAAACTGCAAAGTGGCTTGTCCTTTGAAAAATAGATTCAAGAAAGTGTTACTTTTATTAAAAACACCCACCATGCTTTTGATGTTTTTCAACATAAATGGAAAATGTTTTGTTGAGGTTTGTTGCTCAAGAGACAACTGTCTGGTCCATACCCCTCTGCCACCCCACATCACACACACACACACACACACACACACACACACACACACACACACTTAGACACACACATGCATGCATACCTTTCCTAAGAGCCCTCGAGGACCATATTGGTACGCCAGGCTTTAACTCTGACAATAGAGTCCTCCTGAAGATTAAACACTTACCATAAATCTTCGTCAGCGGGCGCATATATCGCCTTTCCAAATCCTCGCCCCACAAAATTATGAAGGAGTGACTAAATCTGGCCTGTGTTTACAAAAGCCCGGGTGTGCCTCACCTAGAGCTTGATTACTTTTTCCTTATTAATTGCAGGCCGTTTCAGGACAATGGGGTGGCCAATAAAACGTGGTCAACAACCACAGCAGAACCCTCAGTCACACGAGATTGAGTTTACAGATGTATCCAACCCCCCATGTGTAATAGATGGAAATAGGTAGAATACCACACATTTGCAGAGGGGCACTGCTTACACAGTTCATAAATTATTATGAGCGAACTGAAGGTTTTGCACATTTTGAATTGCCACATTGGGAACCTGAGGCAAATTCGTATAGTGATAATCCTAACTCTCAAGCACAGGGTGAATACGCACTTGCAAAAGATGTAATAAAATGTATGCAAAGGTGGCTGTTACTTAACACAATGCACGACCTGGATCATTTATAAATGATTTATTTATAAATGCAAGTAAAAATATAGAATGTAATTGAACCTTAATTATGCTTAGTTTGTAACTCCCTGCTCACCAAGCATATGCATGCTGCTTCAAGCGTTCAATGGCTCAGATTTCTGGAAGCCCAGTGGGGCATCAAAGCTGCAGTAAAGTGGGCTGATTGCATCTGAAAGCCCCTGCTTTTGAACACAAGAGCATTGAACATGCATATAGGCAGTGTGTCATTAGGGAACTGGGTGATAACCAGAAGGTTGTTGGTTTGTATATGTAGTGGGTGCACTGCTCCTCTAACTTTGGTCCCCCAATTCCAGACTCCAGCCAGTTGCAAATACTGTGGTGCAGAGCTTTGTTCCTCTAATGATGCTCCATGATCATGTCAAATAATGAACAAAGAACCAATTTCATTGGCTTAAAACATGAACATCCTTTTTCAACAGGAAGTATGCCAGGATTCATCTGCTCATTCTCTCATTGATCCATGCTTCACAATGGGAAAGTCACAAAGTATGGCATGAGTGAAAGTGCACTCTACAGTTTCAACCCAGTGAAATGCTAACATTGGACTAGCTTGCTGAGTTGCCACAATATCAGGGTGCTAGTCGGCAGGCCTCATTTGCTTAAATCCTAGAAACACTCTGGAGGCAGATAGGAAACTTTTCCAGGCACATACGATTAATCCTTTCACTGCCGATTTCCTGTGGGTGTGACTACCACATTCTTCAATACTACACATTTACAGATGGGAACCACTTACACAATACATAACTTATTATGAGTGTCAAAGTTTCATTGTGCAAATTTGCACGGTGTGTATGTTATGTATCAAGTACAGGGTGAATTAATGTTTAATTAATTTGTAAAATCTGTAAATTCCTGCTCATCAAAAAGGTGTGTGCTGTTGTAAATATATACCAGAACCTTCCCTCACAGGTTTAGAGGTGTCTCACACAGCTGCAGCAAAAAAAACAGCAAATTTTACAAATGTAGTGCTTAGTATTAAACAACCTGAGAGGCGAACTTGCACGGCATCATCACGTGTGATATGTGATGTGAGTTACATAATAGGAGTCCCAGGTCCTAGCCAAATTAAGGTGTTCTTGGCAACCTGACTTCAGAGAGCCTGTTTGAAGCAGGTGCCAGACTGTAGTATGAACTCAATAACAAGGTGTATGGCACAGACTTCTAAATGCCAGAGACAATTTTTCATGGTTTCCCAGAATGTGGTTTGAGCCATGTATTCAGGAATTTCATTCTCTTGATCATTGTTGTGTCATTGTGTATCTGTTGGAGGTGGTTCTCAATTACCAATTAATGTACATGTAATACACTTTACGCTTTAACACTGCACATCTCGGTATTAAAATGAAAATCTATCAATGTAAACTAAATAATCTGATGAGAGAAAAACTGCTGTCAGAATCACATGCAATTGATAAAACTGCTATGCTTCTTTACCAGCCTTTTAAAAGTCTATGATAGCTGAATAACAACTGCTTATTTTGTCCTTTTGTCATTGTGTTCATTCTCTGTTTGTTCCATTTGCTCATAACTACTTGGGGATCTGCACCATACAAAAATGAGCTTACTTCTATGCTCAGAAGGTTTTGAGGCCTTCAGTCTATGAACATTGCATTATCAGAGAGACTGTCTGCAGTTGCCAATAAAAGATTTAGTCTAACACGTTATAACACTATTCTTGTTGTTCTGTGTCTGTGTCTGTGCTGTGTCTGTGCTGTTTTATTAAGGCATCAAGATGCTGCTTGGCTATCCAAAAAGTTCTTCCTGTCGAAGGGATCATTCTGAACTTAACATCTGCACAGCGCAGCGGTTTAATGTCTATAAAATGTCTATAAAACCAATGAAGCCAGTATCTGGAATATTGGCATATATATATACACCTGATACTGAACTCATAATGTTAGCCTTTCTGCCCTTTAACACCAGGATTTTAATGAGGAGCCAGAAAAGAACAGTTCCTTTTCCCTAACTTCAGCAAAGTGCTTAAAGTGTAATGTTTAAGAAGCAGAGAGTAAACCACATGAAAACAAATTTACATATGGACATGCTTTTTTTCTACATGAAACATGCAGAGATTCATTTACTTATTCATTCATTTATTCAAGCTTATAATGGCCTTGGGCAAGGTCACAAGCCATGGCATGGGTGAATGTGTGTTGTACAGTTCCAGTCCATTGAAATGCTAACATTGTCTTAGCTTGTTCTAGTGTCACAATGGCAGGGCGCTAATCAGCTGGCCTCATTTGCTTAAATCCTGAGAACACTTTGGAGGCAGATAGGGAACTTGAACCAGCCACACACAGTTAATCCTTTCACTGCCAGTGTCCTATTGTTGGGTTTCAGTGACAAGGGGTGTGTGCATGCACATGGCAACCCATAATAGGACTTCAGAGTTGTTGTAGAAGGGGAGAGGGAGCAGGATGGTGAGGCTGGGCGGAGCAGTGAGGGCAGGCAGTGTGCACAGGATCACAGAGGGTGGCTTCCACAAACAAGCTGGGAGAGCGGAAGAACGGAGGTCCACTTCGGAGGCACGCTGGGAGGCGCTCAAGCAGGGCATTAAAGCTCACAGCACCATCAGGGGTGCTGAATTTGCCACTGCTTATGAGAGTCAATGACCCCCTCTCACCCACAGGGATAGCCATCCCTCACCTGAAGTGTAGGGGACGCCATTTCAGCCCTGGAGAGAATCATCTCCATCTCCAACAACACTTTTGTGCATCAGAATATGTAAATATTTGATATCGGGTGCACTCTGTAGAACAGAAGAGAAGCTATGTGTAAAAAGCCTTACCATGAGGGTTATTAGCTGGTCTCTATAGTCTGTTACTCAGGCATCCCATCTCTTTGTTAACCTCCTTTCAGTATATCACTAGTGGGAGGCATAATACACCATTTAACATATTTAATTTAGTTTGGAGTCCTGGTAACGCGTTCGGCACAACGGATCACCCTGCTTAAGTCCTCCCTGTCCTGGGAGCTGCTTTTCCTGTACCAGACTGTGATGCTCCCAGTAACCATAAACTGTATGATGTGTGGTTATTGCATTAAATTTAGAAGACATTCAAGGCTTTTGAAGAGAGGGTGGAGACAGCTACAGACAGTACTACATACAGTAAACCTCCCTCAGTTCAGTATCAATGTTAAATGAAGTTCAAAACTGAGCATCTGGAGAGATCAAATAATAATAATAAAATAAAAAACAGACTTTGGAGTTTCCAATCATACAAAACCCTCACAATTATATTATAATGAGGTTATTGATGTGATTTATTGAGCAGAACGACAAATTTCAAAGGCACCTGATAATATCTAAAAAGGTGAGAGGGGAAAGGGAGGGAGAAAGGTATAAAGAACATGCCGGTTGATTTATGGCCTTCATTTTAAGAGCCTGTCGGATGACCTTGATACATCAAGCTAAAAATCCCGACAAAGTAATTACAATGGCAGCGTAATTGGTTTGTAAATTATTGAACAACTCTCCCTGCACTAGCAATTTCCAAGCATCGAAGCATCCATACCCCACACCTTCTGCTGGAATTACCTCCTTCAGATTTTGACATGAATAACAGAGCTTTGGACGTGAGGAGAAAAATACCTGCTTTTTGGGTCATGAGAAGGAAAACACTTGTCCTTTTGGCGTGATATATCAAGATGCTATCAGAGTCTTTTTACATTTTGTCCTGAGTTTGGATACATGAACAAATGTGTTAACATACGCACAAATTAATTAACAAATATAGATGTGCAAATGTATGAATGAAGCCTTACAGTGTAAAATTTGTTAATTTTGTTCAGTTACAACACTACATTTTTGGTTCAGCAAATGCTCTCATCTAGAGAAACTTGCATACCTTTCAGATGTTTTTACACATTATCCCTTTACACAGCTGGATATTAACTGCAGCAATTTAAGCACTTTTCCCAACAGCAGCACTTTACTTAGGAATAGAACTATTAACCTTTTGGGTATGAGGTCTGCTGCTTACCACTACATTAGACTGCATCAAAATACACACTTTAATTCAAAGTGCTCTTCATATTAAGTTGCCTTTTTTCAGTTTTCATGAGGTCTATTTGAAAATCATATGTATTATAGATGTGAGGTACTGTAGCACAATTAATTCAAATGTTTTCAACATGGATTCTGCTCACGCTACTTTTTCTGTGTTAAAAAATGCAATCATATGCCACTATCATCAGTGGTGTCCTTCACACCACAAAGGCTGTCCCTGAATCATCTTACTTTTATTTCTGTCTCCTCACCTAGAAATTTCTGGTTAAGAGTGCATTGGTGGCCTTGAGAGCCAATCCATGGATCACACTATACAGTGCGGATTGTGGCTCAATGAATTGCTGTAAATGAATTGCACAAACAAATTTAGGTTTAGGAGATGACTGAGCCAGAGGCATCATTGACCAACAGCCAGTTGAGCAAATGCATGCAACTCAATTTGTTTTTCAATAACATGTAGCACTTCTTTTGCCCAGATTTATCAATTTCTCTACCCTTGTTCCAAAATGGCTCTCTGCCTCAGGCCCCTATGCTTTAAGAGCACCAATTGGCATTCTACTTAAGCTTTTAATTAGGTAATTCAGCTAATTAGTTAAAGGCAACCAATTTCATTTTACTTAAACACGCTCCAGTTTTTCCAACACAGAATTAAAAATGGCAATAAAGCTTTGTGTAATGTTTCTCCTCAGGGGGGGACAAATAATAAAACATAGACAATCATGTCTTCCCCAGTACATCAGCAGCTTAATTCCAGAATTAATCAGCCCTGCAAGATGTTGTTCGCTAATTGTAAAAATCTGTCACTAGCCACTAGTCAATGTGAAGTTTGAATCAATGTCTGAGGATGAACTGCAATTTGTGTGTGAGTGGAGAGACAGGGGACATGGAAGTCTACTGGAGGGCGAGTTCAATAAGCTAAGCAACATTTCACAATGGCGCTGATGAAAGGTGGACTCTATGATTGAGTTTGCAGTCTATATAAAGGTTAGGAGGAACTTCACTTCACATCAGCACCTCTCTGATATGCCACAATGCTCTTCCTGTAGTCAGTCAAGAAGTACACTTTAAAGCTGGAGCATTACCAGGTGAGAAGGGGGAGAGGATTAAAGACTGTACAGACAAAGTCACTGGTAAGACTTGCCCACACAAATGCATTACACCAGAAATTGTTGAAATGTGTTTTTTTACCCATCACACAGAATTGGGAGGAGCACTATGTCATGGCAAATTTATTATTCTTCAACTAGGAGTAATGGGAGAGTAAGGCTTTGTGAATCCCAAATGGGTGGAGCTACTGTGTGTTGAACAAATCAGTATTTTGTTGTGGAGAGCAAAGCCTTCTGATTTGTTCAAACAAGTCAGTGATTGCAGACATATCAATTACAGCATTCATGAAGCCTCGCTCTCTAATCAGTGTTTCAGTAAGAATCTGATCATTACTAGAATCTAAAAAAGCCGAGGCCACCTGCAGCTTACAGCAATATTATTTATGTGCAATACAGTCTGACACGGTTTTGATCATGGAGGTGGAATCAAAAGCACCGTTTAGTCAATAACTGGTTCCCTCCACGGGTTTAAAAGGTTGTCTGACTGCATTTTAAAATACCGCTTTTCTATCATTCATTCCAGGCACCACTTTGATATGCCTAAACGTCAGTGCTTTTGCCTCTGTGGATGAATCCCTTTCTTGTTATCTCCTGCTGTTGGCTCCTGCAGAGAGATGCTGAAAGTGATATTGGTTGCTCGCGGTTACCACGCCTCGTTGTGGAACATGATTGTATGCAAAAATTATTGTCTCCCCTCTGAGTTATTTTTAAATTAGAAGTCTGCTGCATGTAGCGCATCAGCTATTGAGAGCTACCTCCTGGGGTTTGTGGCACTGCTTAACAAGCAAACAAGCAAAAAAATTGGAACAATGTTCTTGCCTCAATAATTAATCATGCACTACATGCCCATACCTCTTGCCTTTCCACTCTGTGTCAAAAGGACTCCATTTCCTATGACTCCTTTTGAACATGGCCCCTGGGCATTCCCTCTGGCATCTCTGCATTTTGGCCTATCCTGAAATGCAGTTCATCACTCCCAAAAAAGGATCAACACAGATACCTGCAGGCACAGTCTGGAAATGTCCTTGATCATACTATCAAAAAATTAATGATCTGTGAAAATGGTAAGTCTCCATGTACTGTCATGGATTAAGAATTGAATATGGTTATGAAAAATGACCATAACTTTTTACCAACAAAGTTGATTTGAAAGAGGAGGCGCAATTCGACGCTTTCCTCCACAGTCTTTCGGAGCCCATCAAGGATGAGCTGGCCACCCGGGAACTGCCAGCTAGCTTTGATGCCTTGGTAGACCTGGCCATCCGAGTTGATCAGCGCCTATCGCAGCGACGCCGGGAGAGAGGGGCCAGTGGACCGCTCAGCCTCACCCGGGAACATCCGCCCGCGCCGGCTGCACGGAACCCTGCACGTCCGCCACCTGCCTCCCCAGAGCCGATGCGGGTTGTCCGCACTTGTCTGTCCTCCGCTGAGCGTCAAAGGAGGATCAGCACCCGATCTTGCCTGTACTGTGGACAGCCTGGTCACTTCATCGCAACCTGCCCGGCAAAAGGCCAGCACTCACCCACAGCCAGGGGGTTACAGGTGAGCGTCACCCCCTTACACCAGTCCCTTGAAGTCCGTCCTCTGTTCTCGGCCACGCTGCTCGTCGGTGGTCAGCCTCACGCAGTCTCCGTCCTGATTGACTCGGGAGCTGACGGGAGCTTCATCGATGCCAACCTGGCGGCCCGGCTGAAACTGCCCCGTGTCCCGCTGCGCTCGCCACTGGAGGCCCACGCCATCACTGGGGCCCCGCTGGTCCGGATCACCCACGCCACTCCTCCGGTGAGTTTCCTCGTCTCTGGTAACCATCGCGAGGAGATCGTGTTGCACATTATTAACACCCCACAAGCCTCCGTAGTCCTGGGTCACCCCTGGCTAGCCCAGCACAACCCCCACATTGATTGGGTGGGCAATACGATCCTGGGCTGGAGCCCGTACTGCCACTCCCACTGCCTTCGGGATGCCTTGGTTCCTGTATCACCGGTCTCTCCTGCCCCCGAGGACTTCCCAGACCTGTCGGCGGTGCCTCCTGAATACCTGGACCTGAAACCTGCGTTCAGCAAGTCCCGCGCCACGTCGCTACCTCCGCACCGTCCATACGACTGTGCCATCAACCTCCTGCCCGGCTCGTCACCTCCGAGGGGGCGTCTGTACTCCCTGTCACCCCCGGAGACCGAGGCCATGAACCGGTACATCCGGGAGTCCCTTGCTGCAGGCATCATCCGTCCATCCTCCTCACCCGCAGGGGCTGGGTTCTTCTTCGTGGGTAAGAAGGACGGCTCCCTCCGTCCCTGTATTGATTATCGGGGCCTCAAGAGGCCTTCCGTGACCTGAAAACCCGCTTCACCTCTGCGCCTATCCTGACTCAGCCAGACCCTGCCCGGCAGTTCGTTGTGGAGGTGGACGCCTCGGACGTGGGAGTGGGGGCCGTCCTGTCACAGCGCTCGGCCACCGACAGCAAACTCCACCCCTGCGCTTACTTCTCCCATCGCCTTTCGCCTACTGAGCGCAATTATGACATCGGCGACCGGGAGCTGCTAGCTGTCAAGCTGGCGCTGGAGGAGTGGAGGCACTGGCTGGAGGGGGCAAGCATGCCGTTCCTGGTGTGGACCGACCATAAGAACTTGGAATACCTCAGGTCGGCCAAACGTCTGAACCCTAGACAAGCCCGCTGGTCCTTGTTCTTCTCCCGGTTTAATTTCACCTTGTCCTACCGCCCGGGAACCAAGAACGGTAAGCCGGATGCCCTCTCTCGCCAGTTCGTGCCCGCCGGGGACACCCAGGAGCCCAGCACCATCCTGTCCGCTCGATGCGTTGTCGCAGCGGCGCGCTGGGACATCGAGACGACCGTCCGCACCGCCCTCCAGGCCGAGCGGGGCCCGAGCTCCTGCCCCCCTAACCGTCTTTTTGTTCCCCAGTCTGTTCGTTCCCAGGTCCTGCAGTGGGGGCACTCATCCAGACTCTCCTGCCATCCCGGTGCCCGTCGCATGGTGGCGTTCATCCACCAGCGGTTCTGGTGGCCCACCATGGAGGACGATGTCCGGAACTTCGTCACCGCCTGCTCGGTCTGTGCATAGAACAAGACGTCCAACCAACCGCCTGCCGGCCTGCTGCAACCCCTGCCTGTTCCCAGACGACCCTGGTCCCACATAGCCCTGGACTTTGTCACCGGCCTGCCCCTGTCTGATGGTAACACCACCATCCTTACCATTGTGGATCGGTTTTGAAATGTACTGACTGTGAAGTCAGTACATTTCATACCACTGCCCAAGTTACCCTCCGCCAAGGAGACTGCCCAGCTACTCATACTTCATGTGTTCCGGCTGCATGGTCTGCCCATCGCGTGGTGTCCGACCGGGGGCCGCAGTTTACCTCTCATTTTTGGAGGGCATTTTGCAGGCTACTGGGTGCCACCGTCAACCTGTCGTCCGGTTTCCATCCCCAGTCCAACGGCCAGACCGAGCAGGCGAACCAGCAGTTGGAGACGGTGCTGCGATGCCTGACGTCCCAGGAACCGTCAGCATGGAGCCAGCACCTTCCCTGGGTGGAGTATGCCGTTAACTCCTTGCCCTCTGCATCTACAGGGCTTTCCCCGTTCCAGTGTTGTGTGGGTTACCAACCTCCCCTGTTCCCGGCCCAGGAGGAGGAAGTCGGCGTACCCTCAGCGGCGGCATTTATCCGACGCTGCCGCCGCACCTGGAGACGCGCTCGGCACACGCTGCTGCGCTCTGTGGCTCAGGCTAAACGGTTTGCCGACCGCCACCGCTCCAAGGCCCCTCGCTATCGCCAGGGTCAGCGAGTGTGGCTCTCCACCCGCGACCTGCCCCTTAAGGTGGACTCCCGCAAGCTGGCTCCCCGCTTCATTGGTCCCTTTCCCATCGCTAAGGTGATCAGCCCCGCAGCGGTCCGGCTGAAATTCCCGCTCTCTCTTCGCCGCATCCACCCGACCTTCCACGTCTCCAGGATCAAGCCCGTCGTCCGCAGCCCTCTCTGCCCAGCTCCCCGGACTCCTCCGCCTCCCCGCCTGATCGGTGGAGCCCAAGCCTACACTGTACGCCGTCTGCTGGGGGTTCGGCGTCGAGGGCGCAGTCTCCAGTACCTGGTGGACTGGGAGGGCTACGGACCCGAGGAGAGATGCTGGGTCCCAGCCAGGGACATCCTGGACCCCGCCTTGATCCGGGACTTCCACCGCCGGAACCCAGGCTCGCCTGCTGTGACGCCTGGTGGCGTCCGTAGGGGGGGGGGGGAACTGTCAGGGCTCCCGCCCCCTAGCTGTTGTGTTTTTGTTTTTCCCTGTCCATGTGCCTTTGTTTTCCTTGTGTTCTAGCCCTGCCCCGCTCTCCGCCCTGTCTCCGCCCACCTGATTGTCTCCACCCGCCTGCCTGCACACCTGCTTCCCATCTCCTAATCAGCCCAGCCCTATATCTACCCTGCTTGTCTCTGTGTTGTTTGCCAGATCGTTTCAGTGTTTCTGCCTGTCTCGTTTCCCGCCTGTTTACCCTGTTTGGATTTTGCTGGTTTTTGCCTCGCCTGTTCCTCGACTTCGTTTTTGCCTGCCCTTCTGTCCTGATTGCCTGATCTGCCTGCCTTCAAGGTTTGACCCTGCCTGTTTCTGTTTTTGATCCCTGTTTTGCCCTTGGACTGCTTACCTGGTATTTTGACCCTGCCTGTTTTTGGACTGCCTGCTTGTTTGAGGATTCTGCTATTAACGCCTGTAATTGGAGCACTCGTGGTCCGCGTCTGAGTCCGTGCCTGAGTCCTGACAGAGTTGTTATTGAAAGGACTGCAAGTGTTTTCCGTAGACACAGAGTCATTGCTATAGCCACTCAGCGAACTTCAGAGACCAGTAAAGGGATTTTTCCATAGCACTAATTTTTGCAGGTATAAAAACGAAATATCAATGGCAGGTCAGAGGCCAGGGGAAAAACTTTCACTTTGGCGCAGAGCTTGCCTGTCTGGAGGAATTCAGAATTTTCTGTTTAGATCACTGCAACACTAAAGCCAACACATGAGGCATATTTGAAATGTGTGTCCTTTATAAGAAATGGACCTCAACTGCCTTTCATTTTTTTCTTTTCCAAAAATTGCTGCTGGAAGGGATGTTGACAAATGAGCCTGGTGCTCTGGGTGACCAAGTGGCTGACCCAGGCCATGGAAGCTGGCTGCACCTGGTTACCAGGAGAAATCCTGGAACCTGAGGGGGGGCATGTCCAGGTGCAGTGGCTCACATGCTGGTTCCAGCAGGAGGCAAACCTGTCTCTTCCAGAATGCCAAGCAGCTCAGGGGAAACAGGAAGCATGTGGAGGTCGACCAGGGGGTGTCTGTCCGAAGTAATGGGTTCTCCCGTGGGTCACAGTGGGGGGCTCCAAATTCATCAGCCAATGGAAGTAGACCATGGCACATATAGGGCAGGAAGCAAAATAAATTAATCATCAGGCATGTTGCTAATTAGCAATCATTTGGGGCAGGAACATTAAGGAAATTACATTGGGAAAAAATGTATTAAAGATGTACAGTGACTTCAACCAGGCAACACACCAAAATATGTGGTATCAAAATATATAGGCTATTAGGGTATTGAAGGTTAGGGTATTGAAGGTTGTTGAGTATGACATAAGTGTGCATGCTGTAGCTGACCGTCAGAACTACAGAGTTAAAAGCTGAATTAAAGCTGCTGCTGACAGACTGATGTAGATAGTGTCAGGGGCATACTTTAAGCATTCTCTCTGTGGTCTTCTGTCGTAGAGATGGGATTCAAACGAGTAGTCTCACTCTAGGAGAGGCTGTAAACAACAAGAGTGAATTCATTTAAGCCCTGTCAGACATCAGTACTTTGAATCCAATAAAGTCCCTTTTTTCTTCGCCTCATCCTCGTCCCCACACTGCAGGCACGCAAATTCAACAGGCAGTCCATCACTCTTTTAAATCTCTCTATGGCCCCGAGCTAAGGGGGTTTGGAAAATGGGTGTCACTGTTCCTCCCACCTACCTTTACACACACACACACACACATACACACACACACACACACACTATCAGCTCCAACACCATCTCCAATGTTCTAATGTTGCACAGATGAAGCATGTGACATCTGACCCATTTGT